>NC_043744.1:1902563-1907758 GCF_004337985.1 Pyricularia pennisetigena
TTGGTCGTAATCTGTTTTACTGCCTGTTCAGAAAATGCGCACACAGAAAAAAAGGCAACCGCTCAACCGAAAGTTTGTCCAGGCAACATTCGCTTCCCTCCCTTCCTGGGTGTTGCAACGGGCAGCGCTATTTGATCCGAGGACTCACCTCGGCTCTCTTTTTGTGTTTTCCCATCATTTCAAAGCTCTCTAGGACAATATTATTGTTCTATCTCTTTTAATTTTTCTCCGTATCTGCCTGCGTCAAAGGCCTCCTCCTCAGTCATTTTGCACGCAAAATTGCCAGCCTTGCCAACAAGTCGAACTCTTTGAGGATAGCTTCTTCACTGCCACACACGCGCCCTCACAGCGTTGCCGTCATACACCCCTGCTCCCATCCATCCCACCCTGCCCGTCCTGCCTGGTTGCCTCCGGCTACAGATACAAAACTACACGGTTGGCCTCTCACCTCCATTTCAGGACGCCGCAGCAATTTCACACGTCTCCTTCTCTCTCGCGCTTTTATCAATAAACTAGCAGAGAAACCCCCATAGCTTTTTCATCCCCTCTCATACAACACGTTCGTTTTGCGATTGCTGCAGCCTAAAGACGCAACAAACTTATACTTCAGGCCTATTGTTGGCAGCCCTTGGGACCTACATACGCTTCCCATCTCACTTTCACTATCATATATACTTGATCTGTTCATATTGGAGCGCCATACATCGACACATCACCGCCACATCACCGCCACAATGTCATCGCGAGAACAGCGGCACGCCAGAGGCTCACACTACGGTGCGTCTCGCCACTCCGATTCCGGTTTCAGCTCCTCATCCGGCCGCCCGGCTGATCCCATCCTTTACACAGAGTTTGACTCCTGGCGTCAATTTCACAACCTGGAGGAACTTCAGGATGCCTATAGGCAGCTCTGGGAAGTGAAAGAGAAACTCAAGGCCAGCTGTGCCCGATACGAAGACGAGCTTTCAAACAAAAGGGCCCCAACTCCTGAGATGGACACTATTCGCAAACAACGCAACACCAATCTTCAATTGACCGAGGATATCAACAAGCTCATCAAGGACAAAAAGGGACTTGTCAAGGAGATTGAGACGCTCGGAAAAGACAAGGCCAGTCTGACCGAGAAATTAAAACAACGGGATGCCGACCTTAAAACGGCTGAAGAAAGCCTTGCGGCAGCCGAGGCCAGAATTGTCCGCTACAGAGAAGAAAGGAACGCGGCACTGACTGCAATGGATGGCAAAATCCGCAGCAGCTCATCCGGCTCCTCTAGCGATCTGAAAAAGGAAAAAAACAAGGCAAAGGAGGAGACGGCACGTCTTCGTCAACGGTTTGTTCGTGAAGACAACAAACCCGTTGAGCATGCCCTGCCGACACATCCACGGCGAATGAGCCGCGTCGAAAGGGAGCCGCCGTACATTGAAGACGAGATATTGAATCGAACGGGCAACTACTCGACAGCTGCAACAACAGGAGGCTCGAGGATGGCCTCTGTTGGCACAAGCTACCAAGCCCCTCGATCCCATGTCATGGACGCTGCAGCGGATAACCGGAATGACCGCCCTCAGGATAATGGGATGTACAACCCCATTCCCATCCCTCGGCCGAAGGGATTCAAGTAATTATCGCAACAGACTATGATGTTGAGAGGATCGAGATTATATCTACACGATCAGGAGCGATGATGGCTAGGTTTGAAGCTACAGAAACCAGACTGTAACAGGGAAAAAGCAACAAAGACGGCAGCTCATGGGAACTTTGCGGCATTTCTATTTTTCATGTTTAGACGATACCCAAATGCTTCGATTTTTTTTCTTCTTTGAACTCTTATACCCATCTATATTATCACAATATCACGAATACACACAAAACGGACTGGTTCCCAACTATACAGCACCCTGTTCAAACCCTGAGCAGCCAAGACCACCATGCAGACATTCACAGGCAGCAACCGCTTGCAGCATTCCTAGCAGCCTGGGGCTTTTGCTCGTGACTCTACCGGTATTGCGTATCTCGAGTGTGGTGTGGGTGGCAGAAGGAGAGGGTGTGTGTGGGGTAGCGCAACACCTACCAGACGTGAACCGGGCTCCTCGACCACTGTCCCGACGCTCGCTCCACACGACCCTTGCGCAGCGAGCCGTCTAGCCTGCCGCCCGAGGTCCCATTGACTCATTAGAGGCCGAGGGCAGAAGATCTTTTCAGTTTAATGGCTTTACCCGTACCTACCGGCATAATGCCCGATTTGATTTTTTTTTTCTTTTCCTCTACTTGCTTTCTTTTGCTTTTTCTTTTTTTTTTTTTTCTCTTCCTCCCCTTGTTTTGTACTGTGTCCCTCCTTGTCGATGTTTGGCTCCCACTTGGTGATTGATTCTTTCACCGTGTACTGTAAAATGTGAAAGCTCTTCTGACGTTTGTTGCTTTGTAACAGCTTTAACCAAATGTATGTCCATGTCTTGACTTATATGCTAGCAATGCGAACTACGCGCTTTCCCTCTTGTATAAAATGACGAAGCATTCTCATGTGGGCCGATTATCGAGGTCTAAAAAAACAAAAAAAAAAAAAAAAAGAATACACACCTCATTCCATATCTATTCTTTGCATAATACGACTTGGCTGTTCTTCCACCAAGGGTCTTTTCTAGATTACACTAGACGTCAACAAACGTTTCTACTGTACTCACGGCATTTGCCCCTCCGCTTAACAGCGAGCAATACACCGATGGCCGAATCTTCCGGAATTAGAGATGTCTTGACCGGTCCAGTCTAGATCAAGCCTTATCTGTAGGTGTAGCGACTATTGAGCCACCCGCATTTGTTCTCCACCAGTATTTTAATTGTCAAATGGGCAGCCGTATTATATCCGAACATGTCTACATCCCCCTGTCTTTGACTTTTGACTCACCAAGTGACAACTACAGAGTAATCCCCACTCTTGTTTAGTTCTTCATAAGTAGGCATCTTCCGGACTGCCAACAACGGTAGGTTGATGTGATTTAATTACTCACAATATCGCCTGAAAATCTGCCGCCAAGCCTTTCATCTGAACCAAAACCAAAAAACCTTCACACCCATAGCCTAGACCGCCTCGGCCGCCAAGACCGCCCAGAACCTACACCATCACACCCTCCAGAAAACAAAAGCAGTAAAATGAAGGTGCTCCCATCGCTCACCCCCGACCTCAGCGAGTGGGCTCTGAAGCAGCCGCTCTTTTACGTGGCCTCGGCGCCGACGTACGGACAGCACGTCAACGTATCCCCCAAGGGCTTGGCGTCGACGTCGCTGGCGATCCTGTCGCCGAACCGCATCGCCTACCTGGACCGCACCGGTTCCGGCTGCGAGACCATCGCCCACCTGTACGAGAACGGCCGGATGACGGTAATGTTCAACTCGTTCGGCGCGGCGCCGCGCATCCTCCGGCTCTACTGCCGCCGGCGCGAGGTGGTCGAGCGGACCGACGAGGACAGCTTTGCCGCCTGGCTCCAGAGGCTCGGCATGCCCTCCCGGCCCGACGGCGCCAGGGCCGTCATCGTCCTCGACGTCTTCAAGGTCACCACCAGCTGCGGCTTCGCCGTCCCCATGGTGAGGCGTCAGTTCTGGGACGGCGGCGAGGCCGAGCTGGCCGTGTTCGAGGACCGGCTCACGCTGAACCAGAACGCGGCCAAGAAGGAGACGCTCGGCAAGATCCTCGAGTACCAGGTCCAGAACAACGTCGTGTCCCTAGATGGCCTGCCCGGGTTGAAGGGCGCGAGGCGGGCGCACCCCGATGCCAAGTTTGGACTGCTCCCGGGACACGTCAGGGCGTATGCAGGGCGGGTGCTCTCGCAGCGCGAGGGCATGGTCGTTGGGTTCCTGGCTGCATTGCTGCTCTGGGTGCTGGTGACGGTCATCACAGAGGGCACTCAGGGGCTGACGCTGGCAAAGTAGCTCATCGTCTGCTGTATATTGACTTGACAGGACTATGCAACTGCAGCGGGGGGTGGCGAGTGGTCGTCATGGGACTAAGATGCTTCTGCCGATTCACTGACGCGCGCAAGTCTCGAGTTTGGCAAGACAACAGGAAAAAAAAAAAAATAATATAAACAACATTGCATCTCTCCAGTCACTTTACCTTTCTTCCAAGGGTCTACTCTTCACCGTGCCAGGGTAACCGAATTTCAGAAAGACCAATAGGCTTTTCCCCCACTGCCTATTTCTATAAAAGAATATGTACATACCAGAAAAGCTGGGCCTCCTTAGCGCCCGCGATCAACCTCCCGGCCACAAAACACCGGCGGTGCTCGGCGTCACCACCCCAATTGTCGGCGTCTTCGCCGCGGCCCTGGGATATCTCTGCTGGCGCAAGAAGAAGCGGCGACGCAGGTCGAGGCGTAGCAGTCGCCACGATGGCGATTTTGGGCCTGTCGTCAGCGCCAACGGCTTCATCCTAGGCGACGTCTGGGACGACGGAGGAGGGTTCGACCCGGACCCGAGGAGAAGAGCCCGGGGTCCATCTGCGCCAGACACGTTTATCCGCGGCGACGTGTGGGACGACGGCGGAGGGTTCGACCCTGACCCGCGCAGGAGGAACGCAAACCTCGGCCCCAGCAACCACGGCGCCGAAGTCCTCCTAGACGACGTGTGGAACGAGGGCGAGTCGGACGGGCATGTGGATGTGCACCCCAGCAGGCGCGATCGCCTGCACAGCACCAGACCCCCTCGACGACGCAGCACAGAAGACCGCCGCCCCCGGCGCCGCCACCACCGCGACGGACCATCCCGCCGGCGACACAACTCAGTCGACGACGTGCGCCGCAACAGGAGACACCGCCGACGCCGACGCCGCAGCACAAATGACGAGGGTGGCGGCGGCGGCGATCGACATGAGCGGATCCAAGGCGACGTGTGGAACGAAGGCGAGGCGCAGGGGCATGTGGACCGCGATCCGGGCGGACGGGAGCCTTCCATCGCGCACAGCGTCACGGGCAACAGCCATGTGTTTGGCACCGACGACATTGACGATCGGAGCTTCCGCACTGCCACTGTAAGCGTCGACGAGCCCTCCGATATGCCGACGTATCCAGCACGAGCCCACCTCCCCGACGTGCCGGCCAATCTCAACGATGATTTGTTCAGTGAGGACGGCAGCGAGATAGGCGCGGCCGAGGGGAACCGGCTCGCCCTGGAGCTGAGGTTGGCTCTGCATGGAGGTGCGCCAG
>NC_043744.1:1907806-1916403 GCF_004337985.1 Pyricularia pennisetigena
TAAAAAAAAAAAAAAAAAAAAAAAAAAAAAAGGTTGCGAAGACTGTCTATATGACTTGAAGGTTTGTGATGTAAAAGAGGGGTGTATATATGGATAATGTTATTGGAGAGGAAATCATGATGAAACCTGCTCTGTGAAATTATCAGATCAAGCATGATTAGTAAGTCCGGGTCATTGGATGTGAGTGGTATAGCTACTCAACAGCAGCCCTCAGCACATAGTGACTTGGAAGGCGTTTGTGACAAAAGACGCCAATGAACATGCTCGCTTGTTAAACTTGGGCTATGTCTACCTGTTAACGACAATCCTAGAGCTTAGCAACCTTTTCGGTGCGCCCTTGCTCTCATATTCAAGATGAGCGTTGGCGGTATTGCTCAGCAACTTTGGGAAGCAGTGAAAAGTCGTCCCCGAATTCGCCACTCAGCTCCTCGCGAATAACACCCATCAGCTCCAGGACCATGTGCACATGTGTTTGGTCTGAGCGAAGAGGTCTAATCACTCATAAATGACGCCAGGGAACCTTCTCCAGGATCTTGTCGATGGTGAAGTCGTTCTTGCAGTGAATATCGCACAAAATCTCAGTCAGTTGGCAGCCCGGCCGGTATCACAGACACGACGAATTCGGCCTCTGAGGCTCTGCGCGGCAGTCTGGTGTTTAAGGAAGCCCTCTCCATAAGCAGCACAGAGTCTATTGATCAGCCATTGGCAGTCATAAACGGTCTTGACCGAGCGTTCTGTCGTTTCCGACGAGGCGAGGGGTCTCAAATCGGGGATATCTAATATATTCAACGCTTGAGGCTAATATCATCAGAAAAGCTGATGATGTTTAGCGAGCCAAGGGCGTCCATGCCACTAGCTACCTCGCTCAATGATGTTCCTTGGTGGGTGGGCGCTGTGGACAGCTGAAAGGTAGAGGCATAGGAAAGCGCGGATCCTCGACCACCTCCTGCTTCCTAAAGCGGGTTGTAGAGGTTTAGCATGTTCCAGATACTTCCCTGCTCAAAGTGACCTTCGAACTGCAATGCTGAGTTGATGTCTTGTTGACCATCACCGGATCCAATGTCATGGCCGACGGCTTGGGCATCATTTTCGGACACAGTAACATCTGTCGGCCACCAGGCTTGCGGCTGCTGCCAGTCGTCCTGGCCACCGGTGCCGCTGAAATCCAAGTCGCCACCAACCATCAAGTCGTTATAAAGAAGGTCGCTGGTAGCTGCAATAGGCTGTATCGCAGACCAGTCAAAGTTGACAGGCAGAGACCACTCCTCCGTGTCCTGACCAAGGGCCTGAAGGGGTGCCCCTGACCGGTCCTCATCTCCAGCCCCAGAAGCACCAGGGAGATGCGCAGTTTCTAGAGTGAGCCCTTCTTCTTCTCGCGCCCCAGTGCTGGTGACTGTGTTTATGCCGCTGGCCAAAGAAGGAACCGTTTCAGCGTCTGCTGGTTTGTGCCACGGCTGGTCGATAGACTCATACGACAATGATCCAGCAAGAGTAAGCGATTTTCTCATTCTATGGAATATCGCTCTCAAAACCCCAACTCCAGCCCTAGCAAGATTGTTGGTTTCAGATAGGGCCGAAAAGCGCTCTACCGCGAATCGGAAGTGCTGAAGAGCGTCCGGGAGCAGATCTAGATGCTCCTTGGGGAAGACAATGTATAGGGTCGCGAGGAGTATTACTGCGTCAAAAGTCCCAAAGAATATCGAGAAGCTGATGGTAACATGATGAATGTGAGCATGTGCAAGGAGAAGAGAAGATAAATGAGCCCAGAACTTACGCCCTGTATTGCTCGGGTTTCATGGCCGCAAATTGTATTTGCTGAGCACCGAGCATCTTGAGACACGCCTTGAGCGCCTCGGTCCGGGATTGGGTTCGCGTAAAAACATACTGTCGGTGTAGCACGATAAAGTTAAAAGCCGACATTTGCGGTAAAAGGGTCCGCTGAGAACGCAGCCACCGGCAATCCGGGTGGTCGTCGAAAGAGGTATCCGGGTTCTCTAGGCGGAATTGGGGTGGTATCTCATCTTCGAGCCGCTCCAGGTCCTGATGCAGCTTGTCGACATATGCAAAATTCCGTGGGTTCGTGCCTTTGGCTTCTAGCTTCAGTATCTGGCGCAGGTGCTTGATCGCTCTAAGTGCCCAAAGCATGCGCGTGAGCGGAGTAGGCGGATCATCGGCGCTCCTTGGCTGTACAGGTGTCGACGAGCGGTCCCGGGGCAGGAGGCAATCGACCGGCAACGGAAGTTGAACGTCTTCGCCTACCGAGGTCGGTCGACCCAGCACCGCGGCGGTGTGCGCATCCCACATGAACAAGATGTGCCAAAGGCGCCTGCGATGCTGGATGTGCCATTGGTTTCTCAAAACGGCCGCAGCAGCAGCGTGAGGGTCGCCGTCCCCGGCTGTCACAGCTTCAGGCTTTGGCTCAAGCGCCTCCCGATGCAGTCCAATCTCCTGCGCGTCGCGGATGACGCTGCCGATGGCATGCCACGCTTCGGTGACGAGGGCGGAGTACTTGAGAAAATTGGCGCGTATGAAGCCGGCCTGTATCGTCGTCAAGGACATTTGCCTCTTGCCGAGCAACGACAGGATGGCGACGCCGGACTCGCTATAGTCCATCGCTAGGTCCACGACTTTGATGCCGCCGCCATCCTTGAGCTCCTTGTAGTGCGTGGCAAGGGGGCCCTCGGACGGCAGGAGCAGCAGGGCGATGGCGATTATCTCGAACAGAAGCGCGCCGAAGGGGCGCATCTCGGGCGTCAGGGCGTACGGTCCAGATTTTTCCAGCACGTCGACATGCACCTTGTACCACTCGGCAAGTTGGTTTCGGAACAGGTCTGGCTCCAGCGGGTAGTAGTTTGGGTTGAGCTCCTCTAGGAATATTTCGGCAAGCCTCTCGACATGATCACGGTTAGGAAGCCGTCGAAGTATGCTCTTGTACCGCTCGCGTATTCCAACGTCGGACACCCTCCGGTCCGAATCTGCCGTAATCCGGGTCAGGTGGTCAGCTGCGTCGCCTTGCTGCCCCGACGCCGTGACCTTGTCAATCTTGAGAAGCAAGCCCAAGGTCGAAACACCGTTGCAGCCAGCCGGTGTGGTGTTTGCATAGCCAAAGTTTGCCTCCTTGCTTGGCGATATTTCTCCCAAGTCCAGGTGCTCCAAATGGCTGGCTGAATCTTGGGGGCTGGTCTCCTGCTTCTGCAGCAGCCTAGGCTGGCCGTCAAGCTTGTTCCGCTTCGAGGTTGAAGGTGGTGCTGGGAGCGACTCGTAGCGGCAAACATCCTGCTTGTTCCTCGATACACAGTTGCCGCAAGGCGAATCTACATGCTCTAAATCAACATCTCACGAGTACCCTGCTTGCTGGGTTGTTGCCCGCTTCGTTGCAGGTAGCTATTTCTCACCTCTGTCACACTATGATAAATCCGTCAGCATATTCTTTTTCTTCCTCTGGCTTGCTTCAATCCAATGAGTGGCCTCTATGATTTCTCTCATCCTGGCCCATAGTACGGTACATATACAAGGGGAACCTAAGCATGCAGTTACGATCCACAGACCTTTTGCTTCCGCCTGTGGCACTCGGTGCATGATATGACGACGCGTCTTCTTTTCTTCATCGGTCGCTTTGGTGACGTTGTTGATTCCGCTTTCGCTTCAAGTGTGTCAAAATCCGGGTCCTGTTGGGTACCGTCGGACCCTAAATGGGATGTCAATCCATCCATTATCCAGACTATTTTTTCTTTCTTTTTTTTGGATTGTAATGTGGGTAAAGCGTGATTTGCAATTGGCCTTTGCAGTTGTTTCTTGTTTCTTGTTTTATTTTTTTTCCCGCACTTTTTGCCTTTCCTGGCCAGGACAATTATGAACTTCTGACATCTCACTGTAAATTAAGTACTGATAGCGGATGATTGACATGCCGCCCGCCAATTGCCAAGAAAAGGGAAGGAAAAGAGATTATGTCATCGTTTGTAGCCAAGGGTTTTGCGGTGGCTGAGATTAAACCCCATCGATGATGGTCTATTGGATGACAAGACATTTATTCCAAGGTTGCAAAGAAAAGCAAGGAGTGGTATAAAGTTTAAAAAAAAAAAAAGACATATATACGTAGTATGCATTGATAACCTTTTCAGTCCATATGTATAGGAGAAATATCCATGACGGAGCTTTCAAAAAAATAAATCATTTTTTTCCCACTGCGTACAGACTAAACGCCCAACGCCGTGAATTATGTTATGTAGGTATGCTTTTCTCGCCCAACAACCAATCTGCTCAAAAAAAGAAAAAAATCCCCTGCCTGGTCATATTTTCGCCCAACCCCCACTTTGACTCCCTGTTTGGATCTATGTCAAATGATCCCATACAAATTGTTCTTTTTTTTTTGCGGCCTCGCTCGTCTTTACATGTGCCTACAAACAGGCCAGCTTCCCTCACTGACGCACACGTTCTTGATATGCGGACCATGCCTTGCGCCTATACCTCTCAGCTTCTGATTGGGGGTCGTCGGCCTTGATAATGCCCCTCCCCACAATGACAATATCGGTGCCGAGCCCGATCAGTTTCGTGGGCGTGTTGTACTGCTGGCCCAGCCCATCGCCCTCCAGCGGACCATTCTCCTCCTCGCCTTGCGGCGGCAGCTTGCAGCCGGGCGTCATGGTGATGAAGTCGTCGTCGGGTTCGCTGTTGAGACCCTCCTGGGCCACGAACCCCATGACGAACCGCCTGTTCTCCCGTGCGGCCTCGACGCACGCCGCCGTGTAGTCGGGTGTCATCAGGCACCCCTTACTCGACATCTGGGCCAGGATTAGCAGGCCGCGCTCCATCGGGGCCTCCTCGATGCCCGGGAATACGAGGTCGTCAACGCCCTCGCCCGACATACTCTTGGAGAGCCGTGGTGAGTCTGCCGGCTCGAAAGACTGCGTCACCGTCGTTATCGACACGATGCTGCCCTTGCGCCCGTCGGCGTCGCGCCCATACATGGACGGAGGCGGCCCACCGCCGCTACTGCTGCTCCCAGCGATCGGCGGGCTCGCCATGCTGCTGCTGCTCCCACCGATACCGCCGACACCGGCGCCGTTGCCATCCTCATCATCCTCGAAGCTGTCTGACAGCGGGGTGCCGACCGACACCGAGGTCCTGACCTCGTACTTGATGCGCTCGCGCCACTTGGCGGCGGCCTCGGCCAGGGCGCGCACGCTGTCCTTGCCGGCGTGGATGTTGATGTTTGTGATGTGGGCCCACTCGATGATGCGTGCGGTGCCGGCAGTGTACTGCATCTGGACCGTCTTGCCGATGTCGGCGAACTTGCGATCCTCAAAGATGAGGAAGCCGTACCGCCGCGCCAGCGCCGCGAGCTTGGCACCCGTCCCCGTCTTGGGGCTGTAGTCCCACCCGGAGATCAGGTCGTAATGAGTCTTGAGCACCACGATTGATGGGCCCGTCTTCTCGGCCAGGTAGATGAGCTCGCGGGCGGTCGTCACGTCGGCGCTGAGGCATAGGTTCGACTGCTTGAGCTCCATGAGCCGGAGCAGGTAGGACGACAAGGGGTGGTTGGCCGACTGGGCCCGCGTGCCGAACGGCGTCTTGAGGGCCGGGTGCTGTTGATTAGCCATGGTTGCAGCGGACTACTCGCTCGGAGGGTGGGGGGGGTTTGTAGGGTAGCGTCTCGTATCGATCGGGATTTTTGTCGAGGCAAACTTGCTACAGGAATTGGCAAGGATCTGTCGAGGGGTTCACGGGTCAGGTCCGGTGAGTGCAGGACGCGGGCGTGGTCCTTTTGTAGTGCGTATCTGTGTACTACTTCCCAGTTACTGGCGGACTTGCAGAGAGAGAGAGAGAGGGAACAAAAAAAATCAAAACGCAAAAAGAGCAAGATCGTCAGGGTTGGAGAAAGTCCTAATGCAGGGGGGGTCGTTTCTGGGCCGTTAGCTTTGCTGGTCTTTGTGGTGGAGTGAGTGTTGGTGGTCGAGGATACCGTCGTTGCTGTTTGCATGTGGGTGGGGAGCTAATGTATTTTACGTCGTGTGTGAGGGGGAGAAATCAAATCGGAGCACTTCTCACCGTATTTAGTGGGGGACTAATGATTCGAGGTATTCCCTGTCATATATTCTTTTTTTTTTTCTTCCCTTTTTCTTTCCTTGTTTTTTCTTCATTCTTATAATTTTTTTTTATTCTTGTCTATTCTTATATTTATTTTTCCGGGCGCTCGACTATGATGGGAGTACATTTATGCAGTTTCTTGATTCGGTTTATCTTGACAAGTATTAAGTTGGTTTAATTGTCAAGGAGGTGTCAAGTCAAATTTGGTCCCAAACCAACTCAAGTGTTTTGCCGTCCGTGTCAAGCATGATCATGGCAACAAGCGCAAAAGAAAAAAAGAACAGACTAATAATGAGAAGATCCGGTGGTCGGATTCTCCTTCCATGCTTTCTAAAGAGAAAAACTTCGAATTCTAAACCATCTGTGAAGCAAAACTCATGTATGGTATGCCCACGCAAAGCTACTTTAAAGCCGTCACAATCGTTCGTTGAGCGGGGCTGGTACCTACCTTTACCCAGTCCGGAGATACAACACCAAGGTACCTGAACTGACTTGGGTACTTGCCTAGCACCTTTGTACTGCGATGTTGCTTGGCGTGCTTAGAATTCACCTTAATCACAATGCTTCCATCCCTAACATAGATAGATAGATTGGGGTCGTCTGCTCTCGCGTGGCAAGTTCGTGACATTCATGCGAGAAGCCATCTCAATACCGGACGGAAACAGGATGATCGGCCTTCCATTAACACCGAACAGCTACCTACCTAGATGATTTGGTAGCTTATCCCCCTCTCTCTATTTCCCTACCTCTGCCTGACAGAATAGGTAGGTTGGTAACTAGCTACCAAGGAGCTCGGGTAAGATACGATACCGAGCAGCCAGGTCATATTGTGCATCGTACAATAACCCGACCACCTTCTCTCTCTCTCTCTCTCTCTCTCTTCCCTCTCTTTCTTTCTTTCCCTTATTTTGCCTTAAAACCCATAGTTTTGAGGTTTACTTTTTAGATAACAGAGCAAATTTAAAAGAACAAGATCACTTATCAATTGCAGCGAAGCGCCGAAGGTGCGGACCCATCGGCCCGCTCAAGAAGTGAGTATTTTCGCATTTATCTGAAAGGTCGAAAAGGTTGAGATGTGATAGGTATGCAATCCGCACGTGGCACTCATGGGGTTGATTCAGGATAAAAGTAACGAGGCTATCCTGTTGAAAAGGGACAAGGAGAAGGGCCCAGGTCATTATCTTAACTTTGCTCACTAGGACTAGCCTCAGGTATTTCATCTTTGTGCCGGCCGTTTGCGTCGGATAACTAGCACCGGCAGGCAAGTTTGCCAAGTATCCGAGCCGCAAGCGGGAGGCTCAATCCGTTATTCTAGTCTCCCGTGATGAATTTGCAAGCACCCCCCACTGTGCAATGGCTTTATTCGCCCTGCAACAAGAAAAGGAAAAGAACAAATTACCCAGTGTCAACCGCCTTCTATGGCCCCGCCAATTATCCGATTCAAACTATCACAGGTATTGTTGACAATAAGCTTTATAGTCGGAACCCGACGAGGTATCTGCAAGCGCAGGTACAGCTGAATCATTTGATTCATTTTCCCCATTGGTCTATATTTTTTTAAGTCGTCATGCAGATCGTGAGAAAAACACGCCACAAACAAATAAGAAAATAAAAAAAATAAAAACAAAAATTAGAGGCTGTCAAAGTGTCAGCCCCATGCCAGACATTACTCGCATCAACCTGTGCTGAAATTGCCCGAGACCCCGAACAAACGCCCTCCTTGGAGCTGTCGTAAGTTTTGCTTGAATTATATGCCGTTTCCTTTCTCCTGGTTATATCTCCTGACCTGACCTTCCGAGGTTTCATGAGATTTTCGAATCCTGTAATGCAGGACAATTTGTCCAAAGATTTTTGCCCTCGTTCTTCAACCTTGTCTCGAGTCTTCAAGCTTTCGACTGAAACGTAA
Organism: Pyricularia pennisetigena; assembly: GCF_004337985.1. Lineage (NCBI taxonomy): Eukaryota > Fungi > Ascomycota > Sordariomycetes > Magnaporthales > Pyriculariaceae > Pyricularia > Pyricularia pennisetigena. The sequence continues at coordinate 1,915,800 of NC_043744.1, forward strand.
GCCAAAAAGAGGGAGATAGGTACCCTGGGGCGGGATAAGTATATTTTTCTGTTGGGCGATTTGCAAACCCCACGATATGAGACACCCTTTCCCGCCACGCCGTCACGCCAATCCCTTTTTAAATCACATCCCAAGCTCCCTTCCCAACTTTATACTACGCATGGAGGGGGACATTCGGGGGTGCTGCGCGGCCAGGCCGCCTCCATGCGGTATGCAATTCGTGGAATTTTCCAGGCTAAGCAGAAAAGCGTATTCACTACGGAAGTCGTCCCAGCTCTTTTCCAGCTCGTCCGGGACTTGCCACGTGCGGTTCGTCTTGCGATGAAGTCCCCTCCCCCTCTTACTTTCCTCTGTCGGGGAGGGCACATGGGCATTGCGTATGTTTATGATTTGTTTTGATTACCGATTCTAGCAGCTTGCATGCACCTTGTTTGGCATGTGCTACTGCTGCCCAAGGCCGGCAAGGAAAGAGGAATAGACCAAAAAATAGAAGGTTCTGTCACTCTCAGATGAATTTTCCGCTCGGATCTTTAGGCAATTTTGGCAAGCTCAAAAAAAAAAAAAAAAAAAAAAAAAAAAAAAAAAAAAAAAAAAAAAAAAAAAA
>NC_043744.1:1916601-1935661 GCF_004337985.1 Pyricularia pennisetigena
AAAAAAAAAAAAAAAAAAAAAAAAAGAGGAAGGAAAATAGAGAAGAAAAAAAAGAAAAAACTTGTTTGTTTTGTCTTTGTCACTAACTTAGATTGGGCAAGTAGAGGGGAGGGGGGAAGTAAGTAGGGCTAAAGATCTTCTTCAACCCTCCGGAGTCCAGTCCCAGCTTTTCGCCGTAAAGAGCTCTCTCGCCATCCGATCACTGGCCATGGCGCCCTCGAAACGTAAACGCTGGTCACCAGCCACAGACCTGGTGTACCGAAACACTTTGTCCTCGTCTTTGGTCTCTGCATCCTCAGCAGAACACATCCAGGAGGTTGCGGCCCGGTTCTTTTTCCATGCACTCCTGGGTATCGATATGACATTTGAAGACAGCATTGACTTTATGTATTCCACAATGGGAAGTATCTTGATCCGCAGGCCGCACTATGCAACTATGATGTGAGCCTCCTCTTCCCGAGTCAAGACCACCGACACCAATACCTGATTTGAGTGAGGGTTAATGGGATGTGGGGGACCAGACTTACGTTTGTATGATTCCGATCGATTTGATAGCTCGTAACCTGTGAGAGTAGCGATATTATGTGTCCTATGTCGGTGGTTGCAAAATCTTCAATCGTGCTCAAGGAGGCAGAAGAGAAGTCGACAAAGAAGAGCAGTTTCTTGTGCGCCAGGAATTTCACCATCTGTCCAAGCTGAAACGAGTCGCATGCCGGACTGGAGTCATATCCGAGTCTGCAAACCTGCGTGCGAGACGAGTAGAGTGAGAGAAAATGCCTTTGGACCGAGGCCAGAGCATCAAGGATGCATTCTCTGCGCAGTTGGAGTTCATCTTGGATAAGAAAAGTAATTTTTTTTGTCAGCCTGGTGACCAGAATAGCCTCATGTAGTTGTTAGATGTTGAGCTTTTTTTTTCTTTTTCTTTTTTCTTGTTTTTTTTGCTCAACCGGCCGGCCTTACGTTCAAGATCATCTGGTAAATCCCACCAAGAAGGCAGGCTCTCTCCGTAGCCTTTGTCATCTTGGTCCTCACCGGCCTGTACCCAGCGCTTTGAACCATACATAATCAACTCGCGCGTGGCAGCATGCAGCTTTAGAGGCTGATCCAACAGCCAAGCGGCGAGGATGCGCTGCCGGAGAACCTCCTCATTCTCGAGCCGTGGACCTCCGATTCCGTTCTCGTCGTCGCGGCCTCCGGCTTTTATCTTTGAGGCTGGCCACTTGAACTTGAGATCAGAGGACAGATAGCGCGACACCGGGGCGACGCAATCGAAGCGGTCGGCCAGGACGGCCAACGTGACGACGTACAGCATGGTGGGCGGCTTGGTCATCGCCTGCACCCCGTGTAGGATACGCAACAGATCTGCAAACACGCTGTGGCGGTGGGCGGACCGGGTGGCGTCATCGTCGTCAGTTATGTCGACGGTCGGCAGCTTCCCTGCGTCGTCCACGTCCGCCGGCTTGACCCCCCGCAGAGTCAAGGCCTCCAGGGCATCGGCGACCTGCCGTGCCTCGGTGAACGGGCCAGCCTCATCCAAGAGGGCGCGGAAGTACTCGGAGTGTTTTTTGAGCACGCCCAAGTCTGCTCGATAAGAGTATGTGACCTTGGGACTTTGAAGCGGCGCAGGTTGCTGCTGCTGCGCGGCCGAGGCTGGCGGTCGCTGGCCGGGCCTGGGTTGAAGAGATCTTTTGGCTGCTCTGATTGCCTCCTTCGACGTTAGGAAAGTAACCCGTAAGATTATGTCTCCCTTGGGAGCGATTTTGATGATGCCGTCGTCAGGGGGTGACTCAGGGCCATTTTTGTGGTCTGCGTTTTCTGTGTTTGTTGGCTTGGACGACGGACGGGCACCTGCTGGCGCCATCGGGACTCAATTGGATGACGATACTATAGGACTAATGAACGCAAAATACTGCTCTAACCACTCTGAAATCGCTCGGTTTTTGAATGGTTTGTGTAAATTGGCTATACATTTGGCTCATTGTGGAAATGTTGTTGAGTAGCGTGTCATAAAGCGAACCTGGAATTTGTCTCTGACGTAAAATGCCCCCGCCAAAAAGGGCGAATCATCAAAATCCATCATCAGTGGCTCGCAGATTGTTGGGTTGAAGCAGACACAGCAACAGCAACAAGAATAACAACTCGTCTCCATAACATATACATGTAGTTACTGAGTAGTATTTGATGGCACAAGAAACATTTGTAAAAAAAAAAAAAAAAAAAAAAAAAAAACAAGATCGACAAATAATCAGGCGAGCTATTATACTAGAATCATTAAATATTTTAGAGAGAACCCAAGCACAATGCTGGACAACAGTGGCAGCAAATACAGCTTGTAAACCCGAACCTGCTTTGCGTCATTGCTGAACACAGACATTTTAGTACAGTACTCACGAAGCCCTTTATGATCATGTTAATTCCGCGGCCCATATGAGCATCACGGTGTGAAGCAAATTTTAGTAAGGCCAAACCATGACAAGGTTCCATTTATGTATATTCTTGTCTGGTATAGCGCTTGTGTCCAAATATATCCCATAGTCAACACATCCTCCCTGCTTGAGCAACAAAGATACACTCAGCCAGTTCCGAAAGCTCCAAGCTGCTAAATTACTCCAATAGCTGGGCCAGAGAGTATCGAATTGTATACGGAGAGAACCGAAAAAAAAAAAAAACAAGATGACGCAGCTACCTTTTTAACAAGGTTCCTTGTTGAAACTTCGTGGCAGAAGACAGTAGATTGCATAACCACGAAGATGCGCGAAGGTTTTCTTCTTCTTCTATAGGTATATCAGGCAAGACCTCCCTGGAGTCTTGCACATTTTCGGTCTTCACGCTCCCGGAGCATTCCCAATGCGTCACAAACACTATGGCTTCGATCCGGAAAAGGGTACCCTTGCAATATTCACCAGCCCGTCAAAGCTCTACAATGCTATAATTATTCTTCATTCAACCTGTAACAGTTCAGTTCTCTCTCCCAGGCGTTAGTTTGTCAATGTATGTTCTATTGGAGGAAGGCTGCACGGCAAGGTTCGTCGGGAGCAACGTAGTTAAACAGATGCTCCGTTCCATTGATTATCAGGCATCGATAAGAGATCCAAAATATTCCCATATAAACAGTCTGATAGAATAATAACAGCACATGATAATAGGGGGATTCGCCAAATACACAAAAGCAGCAGGCCGAGGATTTTACCCGGACTTCGCCTGGACCGAGTTTCCCCACATATAGACCAGGTCTGGAGAAATGCACCGATTACTCCATTAAATAGCTTCTATCAAAATCATCTCACATCGTCCAACCTGCTGACTGCAAGTTCTCAAAAGCCACAAGGCCAAACGAGTCGGGTGGGTTTCGCGCAAATCAGTGCCTGTCGTGCTGCTCGTCGCCAATTGGAAATCTGGCTTCAGACTCCGGCCGGCGCTGGGATTGTGGGCTTCGCGGGCAGCCGAGACTGAATAGTTTTTTGACAAAGAGCACTGTGCTCACCATGTTTGGGTCGACACCAGATACTACTTACTCATGGGGTAAACCGAGAAGATGCGCCCGAGTTGAACGGCTAATTTATGCCAATGATCCTCACGGGGTCGCAGTTGTCGTCAGCGTTAACAATTTCTTACCTGGAAGCCAAGCCCGCTCAGAAACGAGATCCGGGTTGTCAATGTAGCCTAAAGCAATCCAGTTTCTTATTAGGCAGCATAGAGAACAAGAAGTTGATAATTGTGGTGCTATTTGGGTGAGTTTTTCGTAGTGCTCAATTTCGGTTTAAGGTTCCATTGAGTCAGTGGAGGCGCCATGCACTTTCTCAGCATACGTCAGCGGGCGGCTCCACCTATTGTTTGTTACTGCATAGTACAGGGCACCGTACCGTTGTCAGTTTCCCTTGGGTGAGGTCAAACCATATCTCACCAAAGGCAACCAACCCAACCCCATCCATCCCAACCGACCGACCCGATCACGATCCGAATAAGCAAAAATCACATCGGAAGATCCAGGCACGCCCTAATCACAATCAACAAAAGCTCAAACAAAATCCCATTCACAGGTCGGATTCACACACACTTCATGCCACGCAACAAACACGCAATTACAACTGCAACCCAATGGCTCATCCATTACGCCCCTCGGCTATTGCGAGAGCAAGAGCCGGAGTGCCGCAGCAATGGACATCCAAGTCGAGGCAAGCAATGCCGATGAGGAATGCCACAACACCCAACGATCCAAACACCGACACGCTCACCGCCATGATGAGCTTCATCTCCAAGTTCGTCTACGCTTCGTCACATAGCTGCCGTCGTTGTCACCCTCAGTCGCACTTCCACCTCCACAACAAAAGACATCGGGTATCAGTAGCTCAACGGCCAGATAAGAACACCAACGTCGTCAGTTATATCAGCAACGGCAACAGCTCTTTGAGCTCCTCCTATCAACAACAACGCCATTTCCACAACTACTTCGTCACCCATCTCCCCTCATCCTCCCTCCACCCGGATCCTCGTATGCGCTCCGGCCCACACCATAAGCTCCCGCGCAGTGCCTCAACGCCGCACACTCCAGGCCCGGACGAGGCCAGCCCAGCCGCCGCACCGGAGCTTATCAGGTCGCCGGCCGCTCGCGAGCTGACTGTCGTACGCATCCCGCTGCGCAGTGCCAAGCACCACTTTGGCGCCCACAACTCGCGTGGCCAGCGCAAGTACAACGAAGACACCAACCAGGCCGGCACCATCGACCTGCCGGCCTTTGCAAAGCGTGTTCCCGTCAGCTTGTCGCGCTCATCTGCCAGGAATACAGGTGAGGGGAGCGTTGCGGATAGCAAGAGCAGCGGAGATCCGCAGATATTCTATTTTGGCGTCTTCGACGGTCACGGTGGCACCGAATGTTCCGAGTTTCTGAGGGATGAGCTGCATTGCTATATCGAGGACGCTGCCGTGCAGTTTGGGCTGGGGAGCAGTCTTCGCAAGGATTCCCATATTGGCAGCGCCAACAGCAGCGGTAGCGCTGGTGGGGGTTCTGGAGACGAAGGGGCCGAAGCAAGGCAGCGCGACGATAGGAGGCGAAGGGTGGATATGAAAGGGCCAGAAGATGTCAAGTCGCGTATGAACATCCCCGAACCTACCCAAGAGGGTCGTATTATTGGCCAAAAGCCTCCGACGGCAGAGCCGATTGAGAGTACCGATCCTCAGCCGGTAACTGCAGACATTCCGGCAGCGCTACGGCTCGAACGGGAACTACTCAGCGAATACAAGGACACGGTCGGGGGCTACTTCCGACGCTTCAAACCTGCACACTTCAGCATCACCAAGAGCTCACTAGACTCGACCTCAGACCCATCAACCGACGCGGGCGAAACGCCAGGCACGGACGTCACCATCGAGTCGGTGCTGACCTATGCCTTCCTCCGGGCCGATCTAGACTTCATCACAGCCCAAGCCCGCAAGCCGGATGCGGATGATCCCAAGCTCGCCGAGTCGCCCGTGAACAACGATGAGGTCCTCGGCGCGCCTCACCATGTGGCGCCCAGCTCGGGACGCCGACACCGCATCGGCGGTCCCACGCGCTTCAAGGGCGGCTCGACGGCCTCGGTCGCCCTCATCTCGACCCCTACGCCGGCCCCCTTCTGGCAGCCTTCGGCCAGCAGCACCCTCTTGGTGGCCCACGTCGGCGACACGCGCGCACTGCTCTGCGAGACGGCCACGGGCCTCGCCCGCGCCTTGACCTCGGACCACCACCCGTCGTCGCCCGCCGAGGCCCGGCGCCTGAGCCGCTTCCTCGGCTCCAGCGTCGCTACCGACTCGTTCGGCGAGGAGCGCTTCAGCGGCCTCGCCAACTCGCGCGCCTTTGGCGACCTGCAGAGCAAGCGCGTCGGCGTCTCGGCCGAGCCCGAGCTGTGCCGCACAGAGATGGGCCCCGCCGAGTACAGCTTTCTCGTCCTGGTCAGCGACGGCGTCTCGGGCTCGCTGTCGGACCAGGAGATTGTCGACGTCGTCAAGGAGGCCAAGACGCCTGAGCAGGGTGGCCGCGACGTCGTAGACTACGCCACCGAGGTTTCGGCCGACGGCGACAATGCCACCTGCCTCGTCGTGCGTCTCGGCGGCTGGGAGCGCCGGAGCGAGGGTGGGCTCGGCAGTCTCGGCACCAAGGAGATACGCGACATCCGCAGGACCGAGGCGCAGAATCCCAGAGGCAGGAGAAGATGATAGCCCCGGCTGTAACAACACTTCGAGCTCCTTGCTAAAGGGGACATTTTCGCCAGACCTATCGGCTGGTGTTTACCAAGTGGATCTTATTTTCTTTTACATAGATAGACCGTTAGACCTTACTCTCTGATATTGAGCAATGTGACATATAGAAAGAGCGTTATGTGGTTATTTGCTTGTTTTTTTTTTTTTTTTTCTCTTTTTTTTTTCTTTACTTTTGGTTTTCATCTGGGTTAAGAGCCGGATCAGGTTGAATTCATACCTAATCTAGAAACGAATAAAAGAACTGACCAAACCCGCCCGTTCTTGGTCCACCCAACGTACCCTAGTATCCCCAGCCCCCATCAATGATGTCGTAAGAAAAGTCCGCCATAGATTAGCAAAGTACCCGTTTTTCGACAAACCCAATCAATATCTCTGTCCTGGGTACTGCCCCCAACCGCCCTGGTGTCCATGAGGGGGCTGCTGTTGGTACGGCGGTTGCTGGCCGTATGGAGGCTGCTGAGGATATGGCGACTGCTGCGGGTATGGTTGCTGTGGTGGGTATGGTGACGACTGACCGTAGGGTGCCGGCGCTTGTTGGTATGGAGGTTGCTGCTGATAAGGAGGCTGCTGCCCGTAGGGAGGTTGCTGTGGGTACGGCGGTTGCCCTCCGTATGGAGCGCTTCCATATGTAGGCTGGGGAGGGTGTTGCAGGTGCTGCGGGTGCTGGGGCTGGTATCCCTGGGGTTGTCCATATGATTGCGGCTGGCTGGGCTGACCGTAGCCATACGTCGCAGGAGGTGCCGGCTGGTTATATGAAGGCTGAGTATCTGCCGGCGGCCGGGTCGAGTAGTCGGGCTCCGGGGGCGCTGCCGCTCCTGAAGGCCCGCTGCTCATGGCACCCATATCGCGGGTCTTGACCTGGGACCAGAGAGAGCCTGAGACTTTGCCATGTCCTCCCAGCTCACGCATCGCGGCTGCGGGGAATCCCGTAGGACCATGAGCGTGCCCGTCGTGGCCACCGAGGGACTTGTTCGCTGTTTGGCCATTGGCGAGTACGTGGTTCTTGCCCGCTTTGACACTCTCCGATGACAGGAGGCGGATGACATGGTGAGACTCATTGGACCAGTTCCTTACGGTGTCGAACATCTGTTTTTGAATATCGATCTGTTCGTTGCGAGCTGCGGGATGGTGAAAGGCTCGGATGACATCGTTGACCAACTCATCCACAGGCACCCCCGGGTTCTCCCATGCGAAAAGGACACGTCTATGCAAACAAGCAGAACATGTTAGCGGTAGTTTCAGAGTATAGCTCATATATCGGGACTAATACAGGCCAGAGCAATGCACTTACGGGACAACGTATTGAAGCACCGTCGACGCAACGCGACCAGCACATGAGTTCAGCACGTTTGTGAAGTGGTCTTTGCTCTGGATGATTCGTGCGAGGTTAGCAACTCGGCTATGTATATGCTGCACAGCAGTGGCTCATCATTCATAGTGAGACTGCTTACCAGCATGGAATGCGTCGGGTTAGAGCATAATGGATCCTTCCATGGCTCAAGCTGGGAGTTTGAAGAGCTGGCGATCACACCAGACGAACCGTCTTTCAAAACCTTGGACACTCCATTGATGATAGGGCGCACAAACGGCGCCAGAAGACCAAGAACGAACGCAGTGAGAGTTTCACCGATACGTTCGAGGAGCTTCTCCATGCCGGGAATCTTGGAGATAGTGTCGCTGATGGCCCTAACTATCTTGTCCCGGAAAGCAAGGATAGGATAAATCTTCTTCGCTGTTGCGACAGCATCGAAATCAGGACTCATTCCAGGGACTTGGTTGGCCCGGCTGAGTGTTTGGTTCTGCTGATCCTGAGCTGCCGACTCAGCTTGAAGAGCTCTGGCTTCGCTAGCAAATCCGTTGCCAACTCCGGGAAGTTTGTCAATAAGTGATATGAAACCATTGGCACTGTCTCCAGAGGACCCGAACAGCGACCGGCTCCCATCACCTGCGCCAGGCTTTGTTATGTTTTGTGCCGAAATCAGAGCTTCGTTCATCTCGTCAACTTCAGACTGGGTCAAATTGTCCGTGGCCTCGCTTTAGAGAGAAATATGTCAGCTCTCAATATTTAACCAAGTCATCGATACCTACACGACCACCAGTTACCCTTGGGCAGTAAGGAGTAATACTCACCCAATCACCGAATGCAAAAAGTCGACAGCTCCAAATGTGCCTGTTTTGCGGTTAGACAGGGTAAACACAACCGATAAGACACCGGGATGTGGTTCTACGAACCAGTGACGAGAGGATAAACCCGACGGCCATTCAAGTTGATTTCAGTCGAAGTACCGCAGTGAGGGTATACATCGTGGTGACCAAGCTCTCGTAAAGCCAGCTCACAATAGTTGGAGTGTGCCGAGAAGTCCTGCAATTAAAAATAGAAAGAAGGGTCAGACCTTGGGGGCTGAGAAGAAAGACTGTGTCCCTCAAAACCAGATCACATACCTCCATGCAGTGCAACGCCTGTCCTAGACACCTCAAAGCCTCGCAGAGATCCTCTTCCTTGCCTGGCCGGCTGCCGCTCGTGTAAAGACGACCAAAGTGAATGCAACGAGCAAAGCTGAACCTGAGATAGCCCACACTGGTAGCCCAGCCGCCGCTCTCGTTGGCGATGTAGTTCTTCATGCCGGTTCGGGGATCCACTTCAACCTCGCGAGGATCAACGGGGCCGCGAAGGCGAGGGTCAAACTCGCGCGCGTCTTTGCCGTCGCCATAGCCGAGGGGATTATCAATATGTTCCTCAGGTCGGTACACTCCGAGACGATCGGCAGTCACTTCAAACTCTGCCGTGGCATAACCAAACGAGAGGAACGACAGGACCCAGACCAAGATTCTCACAGTTTCCGCGTTGACTCCTTTCAGACTTCCTACATCGACAGCTTGGGAGTAGTCACGGAGCCAGTTCCCGAAGTAGACTCGTGAAATGTTCTTAGATGACCATTTCTTTCCTTTCAAAAACACGAGAGTCTGAAGCATATCCTCAATATCTGTCATGATGAAGGTGAATGTCAGTCGCAAAGCACTATTTCCTTAGTCTTGGCGTTTTGATCGCGCAGGAAATACCAACCTCCATGTCGCCAGTTGTGGCCCTCAACCTGGGAGATGGATGGGATGTTGCCGGCCCCAAATGCCGCCGCCTTTCCCGGCATCATGACAAGCACGATGCCCAAGACGAGCAGCACGGCGCCCCATCGCACCTGGGATACAGCCATGGTAGGCGAGGTTTGTCGCTCAATAATAAACGCCTCGTAGGTTAGACAAAGATACGCTGGGCAGTGTGAACGCAGTCGGGATTTTTGAATAGGGAAGGTTCTTTCACCCTCAAGCAATGGCAAAGCCCCAAGTTGTGAAATGCTACCTTTTACAAGGACAAGGCTGTTGAGGAGCGAGTGTTGGTGAGTTCAATGTGGGGACGTCAAGACTACAACTACCCCAGGTGCGTAATGGATTAATTAATACATCTATCTGTCTAGGCAAGCTTGCGACGAGATGACGGTGAATGCTTTCAGCTTTAAGCTCGACTTCAAGCAATCATTCACTTGATTGGCTGCCTAAGGCCTACATACACCACAGAGTTCCAATGTTCAAGCAATCACCATTGTCGCCACCAATAGCTGCACAGAGTTGGAGTTGTCTTGCCTCACTAAACAAACAAGTTGCCCCGCCATTTAGCGTTAGTCGCAGTGGAGGGGCTTTGTATATAGTGGTGAAGCTGACAGGGAGGGAGCACTACAGTGGAGTCCAGCCCGATTACCAGCTTGGCGGCCCGATCGGTGGCCGTGGCATTGCTTAATTACAATCATATGTAGAAAAACGGCGCGTTGGGCAACAGTCACAAACTTTCCCGTTCCATGTTACTTTGAATAATTGATTAATTAATAGCCACCTGCCAATCGAGCCTTGTCAGCTGTCTACCATGTCACTCAAGTAGCTAAATATTCCTTCTTGGTTGCCGACTCTCCCAAGCTTTTTTTATTAAGTGGCCAGGTCAATTGACCAGTCGTCTGATGTTTCCATAGCCGTTGGGCGGATGCGATTTACCACAAGCTTTGATGGGCAAATTGAATGCCCAAGAAATGAAAAGTGGTACCACTTGACGGATCCTCAAGGTTCCCTTTATTGGTCAGATCACGCCACCCTCGCCCGATCTTTTGCGCTAAGTCTCATTTCGCGCCCCATCGCGACGGGAATTTTTGAACCCCTATTGTCAGTCGCAGGTAGAAACCATCGCCGCTTCTTTCCTACAACCATATTTAGAACATTCACTGCCTGCTGTTTGTTGCATTTTCTCTTCTTCACTGCATCCGGTGCTTTTTTTCCTCTCCTCATAGCTCCAGCGCTGCCCTAGAGACTGATTTTCGGCTGCACGGAATTCGGGAACACCTAGGTTGCATTCTACTCTTCTTGAAGCCCGATCGAGCCGCTATTGGCGAGACCATTGCACAAAATTCGCCCGCATACAACACAGCCCAAGATGCCGTCGCTCACGCTCCCAACATTCACTCAGGCTGAGGTTGAGGCGCACAATACCAGCCAGTCTTGCTATGTCACAGTCGGCGAGAACGTTTATGATGTGACAGACTTCCTCGATGCCCATCCCGGCGGAGCCGACCTCGTCCTCGACTATGCTGGAAAGGACATCGGTGCCATTCTGAAGGACGAGGACTCCCACACCCACACCGAAGCCGCATATGAGATCCTTGAGGAGTCTTTGGTAGGCTTCCTCAATTCTGACAAGGGCGCTTCCAACGGAAAGGCGAATGGCAACGGTGCAGCCAAAGGCTCATCCAGCGGTGTCGACACCCCGGAGCTTGTGGATGCCCAAGGACGCCCAGTACATCCCCGAACCGGAATGTCCTGCGAGGAGGACCTGAACAAGGAGACGGACTACACGGGAGACTACAAGAAGCACAAGTTCCTCGACCTGAACAGGCCGTTGCTGATGCAAGTATGGTATGGAGGTTTTAGCAAGGAGTTTTACTTGGAGCAGGTCCACAGGCCCAGGCATTACAAGGGTGGCGAATCTGCACCTCTTTTTGGAAACTTCCTCGAGCCGCTGAGCAAGACGGCTTGGTGGGTGATCCCCATTGTGTGGCTGCCTCCAGTTGCATACGGAACATATCTCGCCAGTCAGGGCATTGAGAGCAAGCTCAACCTTGCAGCGCTCTGGTGCACTGGCATCGGTGTTTGGACGATCATTGAGTACATCTTGCACCGCTTTCTGTTCCACCTTGACGAGTACGTATTCCCTGGAACTGGATCTCGCACGACTGTATCAAGATAGCCACTAACAGTATTTCTTGCTTTGCTTGTAGATATCTTCCAGACAACCGTGTGGCAATTACCATGCACTTCCTTCTTCATGGCGTCCACCACTACCTCCCTATGGACAAGCTTCGTCTTGTGATGCCTCCCACGCTGTTCTTCGTTCTGGCGTTTCCATTCTGGAAGCTTGCACACATTCTCTTCTGGTACAACTGGCACGTCGGCACCGCCATATTCTGTGGCGGTATCTTTGGCTATATCTGCTACGACCTCACCCACTACTTCTTGCACCACAAGAACCTGCCTCTGTGGTACAAGGACTTGAAGAAATATCACCTTGAGCATCACTTCCTCGACTACGAGAACGGCTTTGGCGTAACCAGCCGCTTCTGGGACAGGGTATTTGGGACCGAGATCGTGCCTCTTGTCAAGACCAAGTGAAGCGGAATAGGATATATTCATCGCCTCTTGTTGGTGGTTGACTGTTTGGTTACTTTTTGTTTTCTTTTCTCTCTTTTTTGCACCTGTATAAAACAGTGGCGGAGGCGTTTTCTTTTCAGACTATAGATTTTTTTCAACTGTTATGGCACTTTAATGAGATACTGGGAACACACTAATAATAACGAAAGAACATTGGAAGCACTTCGTCAGTTAAACCGTTACTGGTCTTGACATGAGATGATGAATGAACCTCGAACCGGTTCCGGCGCTTGGCTTTGTGGCACTCGATATTAGACTAAAGTAGATATAATGTCTATCATAATTACGCCATTCAGACATAAAGCTGAAGAATGGATAACTGAAACCACATCTAGAACCAAAACAGCCTAGATCAGCCAACCAGCTTCTTCCACCTTTGTCAAATCGGGTCTTGAAGCGATTGACTGATGAGGGACAATCACCAGCCACCTTCAAAGCCATTGATTGACACTGCCAACAAACAAGAGCAAACCCTGTCTGATTGCCAAGCAAAGCACGTGATCCGGCCCAGCAAAATGGTAAATTACAGTCTTAGCTAGCCTGATTTCCGCGGTCACGCCGCGACGCTGACGGAACAGCGGTAATATTTTATTTTATCAGCAACCAGGGGTTGAATCGCCGATTTTCTCCCGTCCATCCCCCACTCGCTCCCTCTCCATTCCCTAACACGACGACCGCATCCCATCTTGAAACCCAAAATCGAGAAGCCACTCCTAGTGCACCTTGTTTCGATTTCCAACTTGTGTTTTTTGTTAATTTGCTACTCTCTGCTTGGAAGTTTGTCCTCAGCGGCCTGAAAACAAAATGTCACATTTGGACGTAGAAGCGTTGTTGGACGCCGCAGCTAACGGCGCGGACAGTAGCAAGGACAAAAAGGCAACCTCAAACGGCGACAGCCACACGAATGGCGACCGTAGCGAACGCGGCGATCGGAGCTCCCGCCACGACCGAGACAGGTCTCCGCGCGACTCCTCGCGCGACCGTCGACGTCGCGGTAGCCGCACGCCCAAGAGCGAGGCTGACAGGACCCCCCGAAGCGACGCAGGCAGCAGCACTCACAAAAGCAGGCGCCGCAGCCGTAGCCGCGACAGAGATTCTTGCCGCTCACGCCGTCACAGGGGAGGAGAGGGCGACTACTACCGCGGCGGCCGCTCCCGCTCCCGCTCGCCGAACCGCTACTACAGACCTAGGGATAATCGCCGCGACCGCGACGACGACAGGCGCGGCTCGCACCGCGGCCGAGACGACGACCGTCGACGTGCCCGTAGGGGTAGCAGGTCTAGGGACCCCAGCCCCCCTGCGCTGACTGAGGATGAGCGTGATCGCCGTACCGTGTTTGTTCAACAGCTTGCAGCTCGTCTCCGTACCCGAGAGCTCAAGGAGTTCTTTGAGAAAGCTGGTCCAGTTGCTGAGGCTCAGATTGTCAAGGACCGCGTCAGTAACAGGTCCAAGGGGTAAGTCGTTATCTGGCTGTCACGTTTCCTCGGTTTTCTGCCCTGTGTCTGTGTGAGAAACTTTGACTGACAACCTGATGACAGAGTCGGCTACGTTGAATTCAAGACCGAGGAATCCGTTGCTGCTGCGCTTCAGCTCACTGGTCAAAAACTCCTAGGTATCCCCGTCATAGTACAGCCGACCGAAGCCGAGAAGAATCGTGCCGTCAAGACGGAATCCACCGGAACCCAGCAGACCTCGGTCCCATTCCATCGCTTGTACGTTGGCAACATACACTTCAGCATCACTGAGCAAGATCTCCAGAACGTTTTTGAGCCTTTTGGTGAGCTCGAGTTTGTCCAACTTCAAAAGGACGACAGCGGCCGTAGCAGAGGCTACGGGTTTGTGCAGTAAGTGATTTATTTGCCCTCTAATTTTTCCCTCTTGCCACCCGTCTCATCGTCTAGCTCTATGTTCTTTGCCGAGCTGACCACTTTATAGATTCCGTGACGCTACTCAAGCTCGTGAGGCTTTAGAGAAAATGAACGGGTTTGATCTAGCAGGTCGTCCCATCCGCGTTGGCCTTGGCAACGATAAGTTCACCCCCGAATCTACGGCCAATCTGCTGCGAGGATTCCAGGGTCCCAATGGTCAGCAGCAGTATCAAGGTTCCGCCTTTTCAGGATCCGGCGGCAGAGGCGCTGCCGGCCAGCCTTCCAATTTTGATCGCGCCGGCGGGCGAGACAACGACAAGGGTAGCGGCGCCAGTGCTCTGGATGACACTGACGTCGCTGGTGTCAACTTCAACAATTTTAGCCGAGATGCTCTCATGAGGAAACTTGCAAGAACTGACGAACCCTCCACCGCGCAACCTGAGAGACAGATTCTCAAACCCAGGACTGAGGTCAAGCCCCTGCCTATCAACAATGTTAACCAGGCCAGCCGCTGTGTGGTACTGCACAATATGTTTGATCCTGCCGAGTAAGTCTTTTTTTTTCTATTTTTCGTTTCACTGATATTCAACCCTAGTTCATGCAGACATCTGCCAAGGTGACATTTATGATTCAAGTACTGACTAGAGTTTGCACTCACAGAGAAGAAGGCGACGACTGGGTCAAGGAGCTTGAAGAAGATGTTCGGCAAGAGGCCGAGGAGAAGTATGGGCATGTTGTGCACATTTCTCTGGACCCCAACTCGAAAGGCGATATCTACCTAAAATTCGACAGAGTTCAGGGAGGCGAGAACGCCATCAAGGGTCTCAATGGCCGTTACTTTGGCGGTCGTATGATTACTGCTGCGCCTGTCGTAGACGCATTTTATAGCAGTTTGTTCTCGCGCACAAAAGCTATCTAAAACACTAATTACGGCCATGAGACCAGAGCAGAGCACGATCCCAGCCGACTAGGTATGTTTGACGACCCCTTGGTCCATGTTTGGATGTCGCCATGCTTACTCTTTACGGATAATGCAGGACATCAAATTACCCCTCCTGTTCCCAAATAAATATTTGGTTGAGCTTTCCGACAAGGTTTATTCCACAGTACAGTACTACACAAAGATGACGGAGAAATCTCTCATCCTCACTACAAAAGAAAACACTAGGCTATATCACGAACATCATACAAACGCAGACATCCATACCGGCCCCGATCACGATCTCGCAAGGTCCAGCCACCCTGACACATACGACGGCAATATTAGGCACGGCTCGGTACACGGTTTTTGTGCTTCTCCCGAGAAGATTTCGAATGGCTTTCGCATCCCTTGATGATGCTGATCCATGCTGATGACTGGCAAATAGGCACCTATCTCTCAGTTTAGGAGGGAAAATGTTTTTACTACCTCCAAATCGTTTGTGAGGTTCCGCACAGGCGTTGAGGTTCATTTTATTTATTATTTTAGGCTCGAATAGGAATAAAAAAAAAAAAAAAATACTAGCAAATACCGGCAGCAGGTGTAAGCAGAAGTACTGGCACCACACCATTTCCTTGGTGAGCTTGCGCCTTGTCCCCTACCCACGCCTCTTCGCTGGAATTGGCTGGCATGCTCTGACTTGAGGATGGCAAGGGATTTGACCGTCCTGGAAAGGTAAGCTTAGGCTTGGCATATTGCCTCTGACGCCTGTCATGTTAACTCAGACTTAACTTTTCGCGAGTACATGCGTGATTGGTCCATGATGTCGCCTCTTTTTAATTCTGGTTCTTTTGCTTGAAAGACCCACCTCAGCTTCGCATTCTAGCCTTTGAAGTATCTGTGTTTGTAGGGCATGAAGTCGATCGCACAGTCGTACAGCAATATGGAGGTACTTTCTTAGCCTAGGTTTGTTGGAGGAAGGGGGATTGCCAGCCCTAAATCTACCCAGCTCAGATGACCCGTTGTGTTCTGGATGGTGTCGTGCAAATCCCAAGTAGCAGCACCAGAGTGGTAGGATGGAGAGTCACGGCACCCAACTACAAGTTGATACGTAGCCAGAAATCCCAGTCAAGTGGTGGTCGAGTTTCTCTCGGGTCGGTGATAAATGTTCCGTCTGCCGCATAATGTAATTAACGGCGGTTGGCTATTGGACCAGTGACGTGCATGTTCTCCAGGCTCAGAATTTACATCAGATGCCAACATAGACGTCAAATACACAATGCCACACCCCAGGGGCGAATGTTTTGACCAGCTCGGTATGCTGCAGAGCTACTCGCCGGGGCGGGTCGTCGTCACCCGAGGCTTTAGCATGATCAACGTGGCTTCCAATCACCGTCTCGATCTCCTTGCCACGCTCTAAAATGTCGTCATCGGCCACGTTCTCGTGCAAATGAAGCCAGCTCCCCTTTGTGCCGCGGACGATATCCACCGCCAGGCCCCAGCTCGGCTGGCTCGTTGGCAGGAAGCCGCAGTTGACGTGGACCACGTTCAAGAAGCCGGCTGCGTCCGGGGAAGCAGCAGAGCGCAGCTCCCGCAACCTCCTCGAGGCCTCGACGTTGCTCTCGAGGAACACGACGATGTGGTCGTCGTCGTCTATCAAGTCGGGGGTCGGCCTGCCCAGATCCCGGCTGCCCCTGACCACCTTGGCCTTCCACCCGTTGCGGCGGGCGCCCCTCCTCAGCCCTTCGACGCTCCACGGGTTCACCTCCCAGCACAAGACGCGCATGCCAAGCTTGGCGTACGAGAAGACAAAGTACCCGATCCCCGCGTACAGATCTACGGCCCAAGGCGGTGAGGCCGCCGTAGATGCTTGGGGTGGGACGGGATGGGGTGTGTTGGTTGTGGTGGTGGTGCCTGGGACCGACGAAGAGCCTCGATCCTCGTGGAATGCCAGCAGCCGGGCCTTCTCCTTGACGTTGCCGCGGCTGAACATTGTCCATCGCGGCGCCCACGTCTGGTAGATGCCGTTTTGCTTGGTCGAGACCCAGAGGGCGAGGTCAAAGTCCTGATCCGCAACTGGCTCCTCGGCCGCGTCGCCGTCGTCGCCACCTTTTGTTGCCTCCCCCGGGCCGAAATCCCCATACAGCATCCGCAGGCCGCTGGGGCTGCGCAGGATGTTCTCCCGCGGCGACAGGTCCGAGCCCGCTGCAGACACCTGTCCCCTCGGCGCGGGTGCGTCATCGGCGGCGCCCCCGGGGAGGTTTAGCGGGATGCCGTCGTTGACGGCCAGGTGCGTCAGGGGCTGGGGGGACTTTGCCGAGAGGCCGTCGAGGATGCCGCGCCACAAGGCCGACAGCAACCAACCACCGTCGCTGCTGGTGTCGGCGCCTTCGTCATCATCTCCATCACCAGGCGGGGGACCATCCAAGACCTTCCGCCAGTCTTCCGACGCAAAGCTCCCACTGGGCAGCAGGGCCATGGGCTCGTAGATGACCCAGCGCTTCGGCGCCGCGTCGACCAGAGCCGTCGACGAGACGGCGACGGCCTGCAGCCTCTGCGCGACCCTGGGCAAGGTCGTCCATTTCTGCACCGCGACTGAAATTGGGTTGCCGGCCTTTGGCTTTTTGGGCCTGGGAGGGCGCGGTGAGCGGGGGTCTGATGGCGTGGGGGACGCTGATACTTGGCCAGGAGTGTTGTTCATGGTGGATGGGACGCACGCTTTTGAAGGGTGGTTATGTTTGTTATGTCCCGTGTGTCTGCGGGTTGGTGGGTCGAAAATTTACTCTGACAAACTGAAATGAATTTTTGTAATTGGCAGCGACTCTGTTCTTGCCCATCTCTCTCATCATTACAAGTTTCTCTGCATATGCCTAACGAAACAGTAAAGTTTCCGTATTTAAATTCGTATCGAATTATCTTTTGTGATAAAAAAAAAAAAAAAAAAAAAAAAAAACTCATTGGCTAGAAAATGCACGACGACGCAAAAATGGTGACAGATGAATTCTTTCAACTATAGCCAGACTGGAAGGGCTCATCCCCTCCCTCCACCTCTCATCATCTAGCTCATCTTGCCCGGGACGTACGGGTGCCCTGCACTCAAACCCCCGTCCACCGCCCAGGCCTGGCCGTTGACATATGAGCTCTCGTCGCTGCCCAGGAAGAGGGCGACACGGGCGACCTCGTCGGCGTGCGCAGCCCTCCTGAGCGGGTTGAGCTGGCCGACCTTCTTCTCGGTGCCCTTGGCCCTCGCCATCTCGAACAGAGGCGCCGTCATGCCCGTCTCGATCAGGCCCGGACAGATGGCGTTGACGCGAACGCCGGTGCCCGTCAGCTGATACGACAGGGTCTGTGCCATGGACACAACGGCGGCCTTGGAGGCCGAGTAAGGGGTGGGGCCGGCGTTGGAGCGCAGGCCGGCCACCGACGCCGTCATGATGATGCTCCCGCCCGAGGCCGACTTCCCGCCACCGCCTACCTTGGTCATGGCCGCGGCGCCGTGCTTGGCCGCCAGGAAGGGACCCAGGGTGTTGACGGCCATGCAGCGCATGAATTCCTCGGCGTCGACGTCCTGGAACATGGTCGCGGGGCCGACGATGCCCGCGTTGGCGAAGAAGACGTCGAGCCGCCCGTAGCGGACCACGGCATCATCGACGACGGCCTTGACGGCCGCCTCGTCCGAGGCGTCGAACTGGCGGATGTGGACGTCGACCGAGTGGCCGTACAGAGAGCTGATCTCGCTCTTGTGGGCCTCGAGGTACGAGTCGTCAAAGTCGCACAGGTAGACGGCCCGGGCACCGTTCTGGGCGAACTGGTGGGCCGTGGCGCGGCCGATGCCCATGGGGGAGTTGGCGCCTGATGTTTGTTTGTTGGGAGTGTGAACGTTATTATCCCGGGAGATAGATACATGCCCCAATTTGGAATGTTATGCTGCACACCCACCTGTGATTATGACAACCTTTCCCAAAGCCCTAGGTGCCGTCGACTCTCCTGCTATCTTGATGAGCTTTGGTAGACTTGTTGACGACGACGGCGATGCATCAGCCGAGCCACTTGCCGACACTTGCCGGCTGATGGCCTCTAGCCTCCGGTTTGCTGTGCCGTCGGTCATTTTCTCCTCTTGAAGGACAATCAAATTAAATATTAAATAAAACAGTGGTTCTGCCTTTCTTATTTGTTGCTTGAAGAAACTTTCTCGTCTCCAATGCTGCAGCAGATCATGTTGCTGCACAAGCTTACCCTCAGTACTCCATGTCTTTGTATGGTTTGTACTTAGTGAGTGGGGTCGGCAGCTTGG
>NC_043744.1:1935786-1984069 GCF_004337985.1 Pyricularia pennisetigena
GGGGGGGGGGGGGGGGGGGGGGGGCTTACCGAGGTTCACGCCCTCCCCAAAAGCAATCCCTGCAGACGTTCAGTCCCAAATTCGTTTCTTGGGCCCTTGCCCGAACTCGTCTTGTCTTGGCCCGAACGAACGAACATGTTGAACTTGTCAATCGACACAACAACATTTCTTCTTCAAGCTCTAATGGCTTTTTCTTTCTTTCTTATGTCTTTCTTTGCCAAGGAAGTCTCGGGAAGCGCTAAAGTTGCAAGAAGGACCATTCCCCAATTTTCGTCGTCGACGCCCAGGATTCACCATCGGTATAGTATTGCACAGCTCGGGCAGGCCTTACATATTCAAGATGCCTACTTCCTTACCCACCCAAGTATTGCGTAAACATGAATAATATCAAAAATCCAAGCTGTCTGCATCCATATTCCCTGGCCCATTGTCAAGTTTGCCACGTCTTGTACACGCCAAGGGCAAGCCACAAGATTTGTGAAAACAAAGAATGCACATTCGACGGGCGGCCCCCAGCTGCACTGCCCCATCGAGACTGACGTCGGTTAAAATAACTTGGTAAAGCCTTTCGAGAAGCCATGAGGATTTTTTCAGTTCTGTCTTCAAAACACAGACCGACCCCATCATCCATCCTCCATATCACTCGGTTTCTTTTTCTCTTTGAATTTCAACACTCATGCAAACGCAGAAAAGAAGGGGATTTTGATTGGCTGTATCACTAGTCTGCATACTTTTTTTTTTTTTTTTTTTTTACCCCAAAGACACATCTTGTCAGCTTTTCTCTATGGCCGGTTCACGACCTGTTGTCTGTCGCCGCCCCAGTTACTTCTACCTCTCCAAGTCTCCCACTCACAAAAGAATCAGGCATGCTTTTTCCTTCTCTGTAAATCTACATCGATCCACTGCATATCATCGCTCTTCTAGATGATTTCTCCCGCTCGGGTAATGATGACGGGTCCAGCAATGAGCTTCATCCACACAATCCCGCTTGTCCGTCATGTTTTCTGAGACAACCCCTCCTCTCGCGACACTTCGCCGGCTAAACATGACATGGCTCTTGTCGTCCGACAAACACGTACCTCCAAATCTCTCTCACTTCGGTTGCATATCAAAACTCGACCACAGGCACAAACTTCTGGAATGTCTTGGTGCTGAAGAAGCTAGATTCTTTCATCGCTATGCTCGATCCTTATATATGTGACATTTATGAGTCTGGTCAACCATGACACAGCTAGGTATGTATGTGTCCCAACAACTAAAGAGAAAAAAGAAAATTCAAAAAAAGAAGAAAAAAAAAGAAATAAATCAAAAACCCCTCCCAGAATAAAGACCATGATGACCCCCCCGACCGACCCTCCAAACACAAGAAAACTGAGCACATGATGAGGATATAAACAATAATAATGTTGGTACAGAGTTTTTTCATCCACTTGACCAACCTGTCTCAACAGGTCCTCAACTCTTACATTGATTTCATTAGCAGGCCTTCTATTCCCCTTGAACCCTGGGTCGATTTCCCATTGCCTTCCCTGTTTTCCTCATCTCTTTTCCTCTCCAGGCCAGCGCTATTCCCTCGTGAGGTGGTGCACCCCCCTATCATGTGCTGCTCGGCCCTGGCTTTCTCATCTGCATTATCAGAGAGACTCGTTTCTTCGTCAACCCATCGCCATGATACCACAGGTATCGTCGATGAGGCGATGCTTTGAAAGGGTGTTGAAGCGGCGAAATATAACCAAACAAAGAGACGCAGAGGGAAACATAATACGATCAGAGACAAAGAAAATCCGCCCAAGATGCCTACAATCCCCGTATGGGATAGAGGCGACCCTGAGTTGTGGTGACCTTTAAAGGTCATGAGATGCTGGGGTATGGTGATGGCAACGATGTGGTTGATTATTACGAATAAGTTGTTCGGCGATGCGGACCAGCTGGAGCGCCACTTCTTTCCAAAAGAAGTCTTTAACGAGCGTATCCCGAAGACGGCGACAAAACACAACTTTTGAGCAATCGCATTGACGCTTCTTTGTTTTCTCCCGTCCGCAGTCTCGCGACCGCAGACAGGCGCTTTATGGTCGTGAAGGAGGCTATGTACGATCGACGCGCTGGGTGCTGTGGAGCCCCTTTCGCCCTGGTCGGGGGCAACGCGATCAATCACAAGATGGTATATATCGACAAAAAGACATGCAAGACGTGCTCGCGAAGCAGAAAAAGAATGCAAATTTTGCAAAACAAGATAAGCCTGATGCCATCCGCCCAGTGCGGCAAAGCAGAGTAATAGTGGTGGTACACGAGGCTTTGGAATGCCCGGATTCGATATTACAGGTATCGGTTGGACGCACAGAGGGACAGATCATAGTCGGTCAGGCACAGGCTAGTACCATTTCGCTGCGTCGATGGTGGCGGGAGCGACGTTATTGTCGTCGTTCCTGTAGTGGTCGCAGTTGGCCGTGGGAGCCCAAGGCTGCGACTTGCGGGGAGGATATTCCCTTGCTATGCAAAGCCGGCGCTTCACATGTTCTCGATCCTGGCACTGGGCATCTGGATCGACGTATCCTCGAACTCGGCCTTCATGCCGCTCCATGGGTCGTAAGCGACAGACCCGTATGTCTGCATTTGGCCCATGGTAGTGACCTCAACTGGTGACTGATAAACACCGTTATACCATCCCTCCTCGGCACCTGTTTGAGCTTGGTGCGCGAACTGCTCGTGGACGTTCGGCGCTGTGTGGGTCTGGTGCCCCTGTTGCGGCATCTGCGCCATCGCTTGCGGGTATGGCACCATCGGGGTCTGCGCCTCGACCGGGGAGGTTGACGCGGCGTGCGCGGCGTGGAGGGCGTAGGTCGCAGCTTGAGCCTGGTGGGTGTAGTAACCGTCCTGGGCGGTGGGGCTCCTGCCAGATCCCGCCGAGAAACTGCTGGGGCTGCTCTGGATCGAAGATGGCATGGCTGACGGCGCGCTTGTCACGACCTCGAGATTTAACCTGCCATCAACGGTCTGCTGCCTGGGGACCTGGTGGTGGTATGACTGTTGGACGGTGTTGGTGTTCATGGTGGCAACGCCAGGATTGCTCTGATCAGTGACATAGTACGGTTGTGTAGGCACGCCTGCTGTCCTGTGGACCATGTTCATGTCGGGGTGTGCGTGGTGGAACTGTTGGCCATGGTACTCGTGGGCACCTTGCGATATGGTCTGTCGGTGACCATACTGCTGCTGCAGGCCGAAGTGGTTCATCTGTCCGAAGTCGGCAAACGATTGAGCACGGTGGAGCGCATGGTTCGAAAGGCCGTGTGCCATAGCGACGCCTGCAGGCGCCCATGACATGGTGGCGCTACGGGGAGTGGGAGGGGACTCGCTGCCAGAGTCGGAAGTACATTCGTCGAACTCGGATGACAGACCACCGCGTTGATGTGATCGCCTTTGGTGCTTGACCATTGTGGTTTTGCGGCAGAAGCTAGAGGCAACTGGGTCAGCGTCAAGCAGCGGGGGGAGGACTCTATGGGGGGGGACTCACCTTTTGGCGCAACCATCGTGCGAGCACTTGTATGGTCGCTTGCCAGTGTGTATCCTGCGGTGCCTTGCGAGACTCGACGACTGCTCATTGTCAGCACCACTCTTCATCATGCTCGGGGTGGACCAACATCCAAGTGACTTACATCTGAGAACCTCTTCCCACATCCAATGTGCTGACATTGGTGTGGCTTCTCTCCTGTGTGGGTTCGGATGTGGACGGTCAAGGCACTCCTTTGTATGAAGCTCTTTCCACAACCGGGGGTTATGCACGCGTAAGGCCTTTCATTGGTGTGTATCCTGTAATGCCTTTGAAGGTCTGACTTGCGGTTGAAGCTCTATACAATGCGAAGATTCTCGTCAGTCAAAGGGTGTCAAGGTGGTTCGTTGGGCGATGAGACCAGGCCTTGACTTCCTGTTGGAAGTCCCAAAAGACTTTGGGATGGCGGATGGCAGTGACGATAGCCCCTTGAGGTTCTCGAGTATAGTCCTTGGCTCCTCCAAGTTCAAGGGTACTACCGCCTGGCCAAGAACAGGAGGAAGAAAGTGTTGGGAGTGGCGGCGACGACGACGACGTACCTTGTTGCAGGCTTGCCAGTCGCACTGGAAGGGGCGAGTGGCAGGCTCTTGATCGACAAGCTCCATGAGTTCCATCTCTTTGGCTCAACAGTGGTTGTCTTGGACGTTTGTTGTTCAGGCGACGTGAGGGACCCGAGGTGCAAAGGCAGGGTCGGTGCGTGTGCGGTGCGGTGCGACGAGACTTATATGTCGCTGCTCTCGAAGGCAGGGGATGGCCAAGCAGTGACAGGGCTCCTGCAGTTGTATTTTATGGGGAGGGAGACAAGGCAGGGGGGTCCTTCGTGGGTGGTCCGACGGGGGTCTGGAGGAGGGATGGTACCCCTGTCCGGAAAGAAGCCCAAGCGTGATCTACCCAATGCAACCAATGGAGCTGGGTTCGAGCGGTAACTCCTCCCACCAAGTGTGAGCCGCAGGCCGGCAGGACAAGCAAGCGACTCTGCAGTGCAGTTTCGCCCGAGGACGCGCACGCAATGAGATTGATGGGACGGAATATGAGAGGGCGGAGGCAAATATGTGATTAGGTAAGATGATGACGGATGCTGGGAAAAGCTGGATTGTTGTTGTATGTTGTCGACCTTGGATTTCTTCGTTTCGTCCAGGGAACGCAGATCTCCTCGGTTGTACTGACTGGAAAGAAGTTAGGTTCTGATCACTTCCCAAAAGCCGAGATAATAAATATTAAGGTATATCAAGCGAAAAGCAATATTAAAGCTTTTGGCAAAACACAGAAATATTAAGGTGTATTAATGGTAGGGGAGGTAGAGGGTCGCCGGTACACACAAGCTGCAGAAGTGCCGGACACCTCGATGGGACCTGCAGAAGCGGACGAGCGGTTCTTTATGGGGGAACCGTGAAGTTTTTACTCACGCTAAAGATGAAAAGCTTCTGGCGCCAGTTCTGTGCGGCTAGGTCGGATCTAGCCAAGTCAAGAGTAGCCAGCAGGTGAAGAAGTGGTTTCCTACTCTGCTGGATTTGACGGGCCGGCTTTCAACCGAACAAACAAAAAAAGTCGATGGTGGATTTGAGCAATCTGGTGGTGCAGATTGGAAGTTGCAAGCCCGGGCGGAACTGGAGGTTCCTAATGTTTCAAAAGTATAAGTGCAGTAGAGCCGGCGTGTGTTAAGTTCCCGAGACTAAGAGCGAATAGGGCAAGGTCGAGGACGATTCTGCTGCTTTCGAATCTCTGAGCGTACAGGCTGGCTAGCAATTGGCGTGCAAGTCCAATCCTTAGTCGATGACCGAAGCGTGCCACCCAGAAGCGATGGAAGATTTCTCTCGGAGGTAATCAACACGAGGCCGCGCAGTCAGGTGTTTGTTGCTTGTGGTTAGATCCCAGACAGCTTCTCGGCGCTGCCCGCTTATATTCAAGCTCCTTACTTGGGTTTGCCGGTACTCGTAGTTCGGCCTTCTTAGGCAACCAGTCTAGCTTGGCAAGACGTTGCTGCAGGAAAGCAGACCAAGTTCAAAGCGCCGGAACACCGCAACGGCTGTTGGAGAAGCAACCAAGGCCAGGAATAAAAAGAATAAAAAAGAAAGCTACTCTAAAATAGAACACTGTTGCTTTCGACCGTTGCTGTCGTTGCGATCCGTCGGCGAGCCTTGTTTTATAATCAAGACTGAGAGAGAGAGAGAGAGAGTGTGTGTGTGTGTGAAAGAATACAATAGTCGTGTGCAAGGACCACCTTGTATATTGTCCGGGGTGGCAACAAAGATGGAGGACACGAGGTTAATGAGCGTGATTGAGGATGACAATGATGACAATGGTGATGAAGATGCTGACGATAGATGAAGAATAGTGTTGCTGCACCTCCCGGCAAGCTAAGCAGTCTTGGGGTGAAGGCCCTGTGGGAGAGAGTGAGGTGAAGAGGTGACAATTTTGTTATGTACTCGATGAGGCATCGGAACAGTCATATGCAGGGGTGATTCAATATGGCATCAGTACACCCTACCAAAAAATCACGACTGTGGATGGTATCACATCTGCATGGAGCAGACTCATTGAAGACAGGCGGGACAAGATGGGAGATGCAGCCCTCGAAAAGGTTCTTTTCGTCCTGCTGGCTTGAATCGCTGCTGGTGGGCTTGGTGAGGGTTGAGTCGTTGAAGTCTGGGCAATGGATGGCTGGGTCTTGGATGGAGTCGAAAGGGACCAGGTGTGGGTGCCGATGTAGCTTCAGCTTGTGTGTACCTGACACTTTTGAGGGGGTGCACAATAACCCACGAGAGGAGTGTGGGTATATGTACTATAGTGGAGTACCTTGTCTCCCGAGAGGGGAAACCGGTGAGGAAGGGTGTGGTTTGACAGGTACTTCTGGAAAATACTTCTGGCTCGTTGTCGACTGCAAGCTTGTTCCGGCAGTGGGTGGAGAGAAAAGCCCGAGCGCAGGCTGCAGGCCGAGGGTTCAAAAATGGTTGCTGGTTTATCAAGTCGAGACGGGTGGGTGATGATGGACTGGACTGCCGTTGTGAGAACCATGGAATCTTAGCCGATGAACCCTGGGTTCGACGGTTGAAGCTAATCGCCGCCTTGGTGGTGTTTTGTTTAATGTAGATATGATGGACTATTATGGTGTTGTATGTCGGGTCTTGCACGCATGCTTTGGGAATGTGGGCAGGTTGAGGTAG
Source organism: Pyricularia pennisetigena (assembly GCF_004337985.1). Lineage (NCBI taxonomy): Eukaryota > Fungi > Ascomycota > Sordariomycetes > Magnaporthales > Pyriculariaceae > Pyricularia > Pyricularia pennisetigena. The sequence goes on from NC_043744.1 coordinate 1,942,498, forward strand.
GGTTCATTTCATCATCATCATCACGGGACTAGCGAATCTTGCTCGTGCATAGATACGACGAATGAGCAGATGCTAACTTGATCGGAGTAGGTAAGAATAGGCTAGGTAGGTGTGGCGTTATATGTATGCAGGTTATGATATGCAAGGTCGAAGTTTTGAAGATATTTTGGGAGAAAGGAAGAAGTTTTCTTGAGTTTATTATTAGTGTTTGTGGTGGCCACCACCAGAGAGTTGATCAGAACGTGGGAGAAGGTGGGTAGCACTTCGACCTCTAATCCAATGGTTCGCAGTTCTGTCCCATTCATGCGACGTAGACAGACGAGACGGAAGGCAATAATACATGGTAAACGTCGACTTACGACGAAGAGAAAAGAAAGGATCACCCACTAAAGAGGGGAAAACAAACAGATTAAAGGACCCCTCTCCACCAGACAGTATTCTAGGACATGGAGCCGCGCTGTCATTTCTTGCCCGCTGCAACGCGGGAGAGAAAGGAATACGATAGAAGAGCAGGGTTATAAAAAAAGAGGGGATAAACAATTTATTGTTGCAAATACCTGTAAGATGTATGCGGGGAGGGATGTAGAAAGTGGAAAGAAACGAAAGTATGGATGAGAGAGGGAGAGAGAGAGAAACCAACCGTGTCTCTCTGCTTGACGTTTTGGGCCTATCCCTTTCACATCAAGATTGCGATACAAATAAGGTAGGTGTAAGTAGGTAGGTGGCTGCAGAGGTCCACCACTGGATGCTTGCTAGTTCCCGTCCCAGACTGGTTGTCGTCCCTTCCTCAATTGGTCAATCGAGGAGTATGTCGCAGCTTTTCCTTCTTTGGTTTTTTTTTTTTCTCTCTCTCTCCCTCTCTTCTATTTTGCTTTGCTCAGTCCCTCCCTTTTTCCCCCTTTCTGTTTCCTGACTCTTACAAATTTCTCTCTCTCTCTCTCGATCCCTCGTACGCCCCGGCTTTGTTTTCTTCTCGGAAGTCTACCGATAAGAAACATTTTGCCTACCCCTCCCTCTCATGCTAGGGAGTAAGGAAACGTGGACAAGGCTTCCTGGACCTCAACCAAATAATTGAGTGAGAGGAGAAAAGAGAATTGGCAGCTCGATTAAGATGGATGCCCCGGCCTACGTCGAGGGTGTGCATTGGAGACCCGCCAGCCCTTGGCAGTACCTACACCCCCTGTTTGTCACCTTTTTCTTTTTGAGTTGCCCCAACCCCTGTCTACAAGGGGCCCCTACCTTGCAACTCCTCCTGGTGGGGCCGATTGAACCAGGTACCTCGCGGTCCCAAAAGTTCCAGTGATTGTGCTAGGGTTCCTGGTCGGTACGTACCTCGCTACCGTGGTGCGGTAGGTTAGGACCTTTGGCCCACTACTATAGATGGCGCCTGCCACACGATTATCGATTGAACTGACTCAGCAGGTAAGCTTTAAGGCACTTGCCAGTTTGGTTTTCCAGATTCGACAATCTCCTCCACACCCAACCTACTGTAGACTAGCTTCGCCCGTCCACTGTCCTCCTTCACGTTTTTTGTTTCTTTTTAATTCGGTGTGCGTATTGTTGCACGACAGGGCCGGGAAGAAGAATAGTACCGGGGGTTAACGAGATCTCGCACAGGGCAGATCGTTCAACTGGTGAACACCGATCATTGTCTCACCTTATGCTTTTGTTCTCGGGTTCTCCCTCGAGAATGGCTTTCGCAATCTACTAGCCTTTTGCCGAAAGTCTGTGCAATCCCTAGAAAGAAGAAAGCTGGGCTGTGACGCACCGACAACTTTGGAGATACCTGAAGCTGCCTGTCTTACAGAATAATGGACTCCTTGGATTCGATTTACTGGTACAATACATAAAGCCAAAAAGAAGAAGTACTGGGTACATAGGTAGGCAAGGTACTGTTGATCACGTACATGCCCCCGTCCTAGCAGGAAAAAAAAAAGAAAGAAACGAAAAAAGTACTTTCTCAAAACATAGCAAACAAGTTTCCCAACAAAATGTAGCAAGGAACATAAAAACCTACAGTCAAGATTGTGTTTCTTCTGCCAAAACTGGATACTGTTTTTGCAGCAAATTTTTAAGGTAAGGGATATTGCAGCCAGTCGTTATGAGACAAAAAAAAACTTGGTGGCTTACCTGTGAGGGCTGGCCCAATACCACATCACACCTCCCATGCTTTTTGCTTTGTGGAACGTACATGACGATATGTCGTCTGATAGATCATGTGAAGGGATACTTGAGACGGCGCGGAAACAAGGAAATAGCTGCAAAAGGAAGAAAAAGAAACAGTCTAGCACGGCCATCCGTCAATCTTCCCATGTTGCTTGCCCTTTGCTTTCGACCGGTAACCCCAGTTAAACCCGGGTTTACCTTTCACCAAACGACACATGAATGATTACGAGCTGCAAGCTTTGCTGGTGCAGTCACAACAGTGACCCCATTTCTGCTTCTTAAAATCCATAAGGCCCACTGGCTTTGGGTAGCTGACCAGTTTAGTGAAGCTATTCCTTTGCGGTACTAGCATAGGCTCCTATCTTTGTAGCAAGAGAGCCCTTTTATTGAACTGACTCTCCGTCTGTCACCGAGTCGCTGACCGACCCCCACTCTCCCTCAAAACTCGGATCACTGTCCACATTGGTTTTTATCCTCACCAAGCTAAGCCGCGATGTATCCAATGTTTCAACCTTTCGGCAATCCCTTACCTGAGTGCAGATTCAACGACATAGTTACCCTATCTAGCTGGTGAGGATTCGGTCCTAGGCAGCTGATTTTTCTTCTAGTCTTCCTCGACGCGCTAGTCCACTAGAACAAAGCACGCTACTTCACCACACTACAGGGTTAATACCAGCTCTCAAAAAGCTCCGGGCCTTTTAACACGAGGTGACTGTGTTACAAACAATTCGGAGTGGCTAAAGAAGAAGAAAGAAAACCTAATCTTGGCGTGGACTTTCCCCAGAAAGATGGCTTCGGGCGGCGTGTTAGAGAAGTAGCATATCGTCATTCGCACTAAAATAAAAACCGTTGACCGAATAACAAAAAGGAAAAAGAAAAAAAAGGTAGCAAATGACAAAGGTCCCCATCATGATGCTGTGTCGGCTCAGCGCCTAGTGCCAAACGTTCGGATGCTGGGATCTTCGGTGATCATGCTCTCGTACTTTGTCCCCAGCCTCTAGGGTGGAGAATGAAGGTTTTGAGAGTCAGCCGCAGCCCGCTTCTCCTGTCATCCTGCTCTGCCTGTCTGTTGGAACTATCGGATGAATCTCAGATTCGCATTTGACGTAGGCTTCCCATGCAACTGGCTGGCATTGTGGCAACAATTGATTATCTACCTTCCGCAAGCGACGTTGGCGCTGAGCCAGGTACCTATTATTGTAAGCTTGGCAGATCAGGTTTAGCTGTTTTAATCGAGATATATCATAATTACAAAAGTCCGATGTTTCATGCACGAATACCTAAGCTGACACGGTCGCCGAAAAGCGAGATTAATTGAAAAGGCTCATTGTTTTGTTTATTTTTAACACAATCTCGATAGCAGTATGGCCCTAACCCAGACTAACAAACGCCGGATATCGTAGGTATCGTCAGCTGAGTGAGACAGTTGGTAGAATCTTTTGTAGTGGAAACTTAGGGCACTTCGATTAGTTCAGGTGGGAGGTTGCAAGGGGAAGCCACCAGTTAGGCTGGATTCCACCCAACGGTCCACCCGTGTAGCCTCGAACTTGTCCAGAGAAAAATAAAACAAAAAAGACAGGGGAAGACAACTTGTGAGAAAGCATTGACGCACGCTCGGCAACGGGGTGGCTGTGCAAACCACCGTTCGGATATGCCCGCCAGGAGGATTTTGCTTTAAGCAAAATCGGCGTGGGGATTGAGACAAACATGTTCAACGGCTGCCGGCTGCCGAGCCCACCTTACCCTAGCACAGCGGTGAAGGAGTTGGGATGGATGACCACTCAATTCCAGAATGGCCCTGAGAGTTTTTGGTTGACAGTCTCATGCGCACACACACGTGTGAACGAAGGGTGGGAAATAAATAAACCGACGTTCTTTTGCCGGACCCATCAATGATCTGCTTTCTGCTTTGGGTAGCATCCTCGGCGATCCCTCAGAGCTTCTGGAATTATACGAACAAAAGAATTGACAGTTGGTTCTCCACTCTCGCTTTCGCTTTTTTCCTCAAGGCGATCTCCTCTTGGTAAGATGTCTGTCTGCCCGGGACGCAAAGAGGAACATTTTGTCTCGACAATACATAGGTAGTTTCTGCAGTTGAACAAGATCACACCGGCGTTCCGGTGTGGAAACATCTGACAGGAAAGTCTGCCCGGCTTCCGACCCGCGTCCTGCAATTGATTTCTTTTGGGTAGGCCAATCGAAAAATGATATGTCGTTTCCCCTCCAGTTCGTGAAGCTGCAGGTTATATGTAGCCAAGAGGAGTATCAGCCAAGCAACCGATAAAAAAAAATTCTGTCGCATGCACCACAGGTCACATATCGCATAATGATTTAGCCAGACCACAGCACGGTAAGCAATAGTAATCTGTGCAGTTGAAGGGGGATCCAGAAATTCCCAAACAAGTACAGTTATTTCCATGTCTACATTACCTGGTATAGGCAACATCATATTTTGCTAGGTTCAAGTCTGATCAGAACCTCCCCGAACCCAGTAGATAAGATTCCGGCCGTCCTGGTCCGGAGTTAGATTGACAAATGCTGGCTCGAGATACATACACCAGTTGTTTTATCCATCGTGCATATGTGGACCGCGCCTTGCACATTTCGTGCATATTCCCCCAGGTACCGCTGGACGCACTACACTGAAAGTGGCGACATGCATAGACTGGCCCACAGCAGTATGGGCTCCTTGTCCAATATTTGATTCTACATAAGAGGTCGGCGATAAGCGGTGGATCAAAAGCGAGGAAGCGAAACCATTCCCCCCCCCAAAAAAATATGACGATGATAATGATGATGATGATGTCGTAGTAATTATATGCCATGCCCTTATGCTGTAGACGCACACAGCATTCTATCGTCCCGACATATCAAGGGCTCATATGCACCTCGTAGTGGAGCTTGGAACGGCACGGCCAATCATGTGATCCGGTGTGGGCGCGGGACGTCGACGGCACTTAGTAACTGATGAGCTTCTTCAAAACGAAAAGGAGTGCATGGAGGTTTATGCAACCATTGCAATTTCACTAGATTGGGTAATTTTCTTTGCACTGTTGTCCTCTCAAGCCGGTTCATACCACCTTCTCATTCACCCGATTTTTTCATGCGCCCGCGGCAGACGAGGTGACTCCAAGCATGGCCAAAATGCATTCTTCGCCGAGGTACGTAGGCCACCTGGCCGGTATTTCCTGGCAAAAGTGCGGGGCTGGATGGTGTGCGACTGCGGAGGTGTCATAAGGAACTAATCTATTTGGTCTAGCAGATGTTGTAGAAATACGGCACGGCTCGAACTTCTGTCGTGCGCGCCAATCAAACGCTACCATGGGTAGCAAGGTTGAGTAAGGCAAGCACCAGAGCCCCAGGGTATACCCATCATCGTCAGTCTTTTGCGCCACATCCTAGGTAAATTGATAGGAGCGCATTAAGGCTCTTTTCTTTCCGCTTACGTTAAACTATATACACAGATAGATTGAAGTTACTTTTTTGGCCCAGCAAAGTTTCGACCGCGTGATGTCGGCGAGCATCCTTGGAAATAGGAATAAAATTCAACCACTGACTCTTTTTTGCTACGAGGGTACTGTTTTGCTATCACGATTATTTGCCCGTATTCCCGTTCGAGCCGGTGTCTTGCAAGGGTCTGTCTGCGCATGATTTTGTCAAGCTACCGGCGCTGCAATGCCTCGCAGGGTACGAAAGCATGGCGAGTAAATCAGAGTGAAGCAGGTGGACGATGGCAGGCGCAGGCGGATGCAGAAATGGGGCTTGGCGGATGCACCCCGCTCCTGACTTTTTATTTATCATTTAGTAATGGAGTTCAGAACGGCTTGGGTTTGTGGGGCATTTTGCAGGCAGAAAAGCAAATGGCTCGCGAGCGTGAAAGAGAGTCGCGGCAGCAGACGCAATCATTGAAAATAAGAAGTATATGCGCGGTCCCTTTCTCAAAAGTTCCCGCTTCTCACAGCCAGCATACACGCACTGAAGATGGGAAGAACTGACCCAAATCCAGCGGATGTTTTCCTCTCGGGAGATGCTGCTGCCGTTCAGGCGCATAAATGGCTCGTCTCTTGTTGCTTTCGTAGGAACTGCACGTGAATAAAAAAAAAATTAAAAAAAAAAAAAAAAAAAAAAAAAAAAAAAAAAAAAAAAAAAAAAAAAAATAAGAAAAAGCAAAGTCGTGTGGGGCGGCTCGTTGCGCCACACCCGTCGTAAATCATGGTATTGCCCGCAATCACAAACCCAGATCTAGACTATTAGCCGTTTGCGGTATGACCGGCCATTTGGACAACACCATCCGAACGAATGTCATTACATTCCTCCACACACGTCACGTTCATCGCAAAATTGTTACCGCCAATCTCCGGCATTACCTATTGTTTTGTATTAGAGAGATGGGGGAGAAAAGAAAAAAGAAGAAAAAAGAAGAACAAAAAGTTGCGACCTGGTATTTTTTTTTTCCTTACGATGGAGTTCAGCTGCACCTGCATGTTCGTCACATTTTAGGCCACCACCTCATCCGGAGATCTGATCCAGGGGCACTCTACTATTCGTTCATGCAGTTGGATTCGCGTTCATCTGATCTCAATCAAGACAGCTGCCGATGAGCTCCTACTGCATCATATTTCCCCCGACATACCCGACAGCAACAACACCCCTCCCACAGTACAGCGACTAATGCAAACTTCATGAATCTTTTTCAATCTAGTCGACACCATCTTTGAATCTCCCATGTAGCCTTTTCTTTTTCCACCCCTTCACTCCTGCCATCAAGTCCTTTCCCACGAATAATGCGTGCGGACTCGGGGTCCACTGTTGTTTTATTAGCGTCACCTTGCGTTTGCTAGTTGCAGAAGTCGGGCTCCTACCATAAATGTCCCACTCTTTTTGGTCGCAAAGTCCGTGGCACATCCAGGATACCTTGCACCACAAGTGCTTATACTTGTATACGTATTCCATAGTACTACGTCGCACTACGGACTTGACGAATGGAATGACAACTCCACCATGATTTGAATATGCACATGCAATGCAAGCACTTGAAGCGAAGGCGAAAGACCGAAACCGCAGCAAGTTTGCGCGCATGTCGCTTTGCGGACTTGTACGTACTCGATGTTGAATGATTGCAATACTGAGCATCATTCGCTATGCAGACTTGGCAGAGCAGCAGGGGTGGCAAAATATGATGTCGATATCGAGGTCACCTACCTTGCATGCATGTAATACTGTAGGTGTAGGCAACTGGGTATAGTCTTTGCACTCTGGTCAATTGTTTTTTCACGTACAGATAACCGGCTATCACATATCACAATATCTTTCGTTGCTAACCAGGCATCACATGAGTACAAACAGAAGAAGAAAACAGTTGAGTATCATTTGTAGATATTTTTCTTTTTTTTTTCTTTTATTTTTTCTTTTTTCTCTTTTTCAGAAACTAAACTATATTCCCCACAACGAATTGATTTCCCAAGTTGGAAACGGAGCATTTCTTCTTTGTCGTGAGAGCTTCCAAGTCGTACTCCGGCTGGGCGGGTTTTCCTCACATACGGTGTAAGTTGGTTGGCACAGCCCTTCACCGTCTACCCGGGGTTCCCCTGGCGCTGAGCTTGATGATAGTTGGAGGTGGACAAGGGGGGGCTTTCTCCAGCTGTCGGGCCATGTCCCAATGGGGTCGCCGCTGCCTACATCGATTGATAATACTGTCATGCTGTCTGTCGGATTGATTCAGTACAATTTTCTGAGCTTTGCAAGTCTCGATCACTTGGCCAATTGCACTATTTGACGTTGATTTAAGGTCTATCTTTGGAATTGAAGGTATATGTAGCTCAATCTACAGACAACCTTGAGGGGGCACGTGGTGGTGGGGTGATAGTTTTGTATGTGATAGTTGTCTCCGATGTACATAGAATGATAAAGTAGCAGCAACTTCTCCGCTTTTGTAGAGCATGGCAGCCAATCAAGTGATTTTCGAAATGTCTCTATCCTGAAACAGAGTCGAAACAAACACGTCCCAAAAATCTGCAGGAAAACCAAGATTCTACTTCCTTTCCTCAAATCCACACCACCAACAAGTTTCCAACAAGATGCGGCCTGGGAAAAGCTGGCGCAAAGATTACGTGCCTGCGCCACTTTTGACACTACCTATCAAAGTGTCATTCATTGTCATAATAAGATTCGGCACTAAAGGTGGTGGTATCATTAGGACTAGGCTAGATCAGTCGTTGTCAGTCGCGTCAGACCTGGATCCGTTTTTGCACTATCATACGAGGTAGTACGAAGTAGTCCCTTACCTTAATCATGTCCTTACAGTAGCGGTCTCCCACTGGCATACGTAGCCGAAAGCAACACCCCTCGCGGGATTTACAGGTCCCTGATCCGTTCCTGTCAAGAGCACGTGGCTTTGCATACCCACAATACGCAGGAACATCCACGACGATTTCGCGAGAAGTGGAGAATGGGATGGTGTGGCAATACTGACTACTACCTACCTACTCGACGAACTGACACGTTTACTATCCCCTGGTACAAGTCTTCTCTGGGTTTGTTGTTATCAACCAGATGCGCATGCATAAAGCAAGTGCCCGGCGTGGCAATATCTTTGAGCCCGTCGGCCAGCGAGTCACAAAGAACTTTAACGACAATATTTTTTCGATGCGGGGGAAATGTGGACTGGGCGTTTGCCGCGTTTGCCCTGCTTCCTTTCGTATACTGGATACACGGTTGACTCGCTCAAACCTCCGTGGTATAGGCCGTATCGTATGTGGTCTTGGCCAGACACGGAACCCGACTTAATACTACATAGTACAGCAGAAATTGACCCAAATCATTATTGGGTGGCAAAATGGTAGCAAACCAACCTGTACTGCACCCATGGACCAGGCTAGGCCTCTGGCATTGAGGACCCTTCCCTTTTTTTTCGCATGAAAGAACCCCGCGAACACGGGATGCAGAGCTTTGTGCCGCTACTATCCTGTCATTCCTCTGTCATCCATCCGACGCTCCACACGGCCGGGCAGTTCAGGGTTTTCCAGTATGCACTCAGCGGACGAAATCGCGACTCGCCTCTGGTTGACAGAGTCTGGACCCTGCCCGTCCTGCTAGGGGCCGGTCTGGGGTTTCCTTAAAAAAAAAAAAAAAAAAAAAAACAGGCTCGGAAAAATTCTTGACGAGCATCATTTTTTTCTCGAGTCTGTGCGCACGGGAGTGCTTTGACAGCCCGAGTCGGCCTGGTCGGATCCCAGCTACAATTGAATCAAGAAAAGACAATCCGAAAACGGCTCAAGATGAAATCGTCCTTATTGTCCCATCTCGTCAACCAAGCTAAATATTGGTGTAGCTAGGAAACGCCCACCTGTGTTCATGGTTTCTTCCCATACTAAATCGGTTTCTGGTGCAGTCTGCAGTCCCGAGTCTGAACTTCTGGGACGCCGTACCTGGAACTCAAGGGGCTTCCGCAATTGTTACATCCATACAAGCCTTTTCCTATCTTATTGAGATGGATGGTCGCTCACTTATTCACTCATTCAAGATTCTTGCGATCTTTGTATGGAACATCCCAAGGCTACCACCCTACGGTTCAACGTGAAGGGTTTTCACAATATTGGTTGTCTAAGGGTCCGTTCACTAAACAACGTTAATATAAACCAGTGCACGTTCAGTTTTGATCAGTGGAAACATCAAAAAAAGACCCTATGCAGGCATCTGCGGAACCACAAGTACCAAAGTTTGGAATTCAGGGTTCGGCAAAACACCGCTGAGCGTTTTGAGAAAAGAAAACACATTTTATAGGAAACCCACATACACGCCTGTTCTATCTATCACACTCACACCGCTCCCCTTTAATAGCCAGGGTGGATAGTTATTACTTGCAATTCTACCTACATATATTGCTACATGCAAGTGGGACTTTTTGTTCTTCAAAGAGCAGCAATGAGGTCTCGGCCGTCCATATTTTGATCACCTACCTTAATTACCGTCTAATTAGTCTACATGGAATACCCAAATTTTGTGGAGAAAAAAAAAGCAGGATTAGTATCCTGTATCTGATTTTGACGTCGCCTTGTTCGGGCTTTTTCTCGGTAGCGCTATCTCGCCTAAGTGACGATTATGCAGCTGCCCTTGGTTTTCGGAACTCATTATGATGCTGATATCGCCTTTGCCTTCAGCTTACATCGGCTGCTTACTTTTCGGGATAGTCGCAAACATGCAGGCAATGGAAATGTGATCACAAAAAGAATCGTTTTGGCTTCATCTACGCGTCATGCAGGCCCGTCACCAACGACCAGAACGGGGGTTTGTTTTCTTTCAGCAAGTTTTTCGATGTTGGTCACTCGGCCGAATCTCACTCGAGACTGCAAGCGTCGTCGGACATGGGGTTCACGGAGCATATTCCCACATATACTACCGTCCCAAGGTTTCGGGCTTCTTCAATAGTCCAACTACCGACTGGTAACTTGCAGATGGGGCGAACCAGAAGGGTTCTTTGGTGCGGGGCAAAGGAGCGAAAAAGAAAAAAAAATCTGCCAAGCGAGACGTGCCAGCAGGATGAAATGGGTTATTGTCGGGGAATTTGCGTCTGTGGGCATCTTTGTCCTTGGTAGCGTACTCAGTCACACTTCCAAAGCCTATGCTCCTATCTCAGTACCTCGAGTGCTTTGACATTGCCTGGACTTTGGCAGGCGGTCGGGGTAACATCGGAAAGGAACCAACTCAAAGGTCCGTCCGTCCGTTTGTTTGTCACCACCATTTTTATTTACGTAGATTTTCTTTTAACCCCATACCTTGCGTTTTGCTCGCTTGTCTAATCACTTTCCCGGACTTGATAATATAAAATACGGTCGACCGAGGAAATCCAATGTACAGTAGTGCCAGAACTAAGTCTAGTGCTAGAGTTAGTTGAAGGAATAGGGGCAGTCGCAAAGTGGCCCTGTTTCCCGCAATTGCACGGAGATGTACGCGATGTCCAATCGGTAGCCAAGACGTTGATAATTAACAGAATTTCCAACTCCTTCTCGGTTTTTTCCCCAAAAGCTCAAGGGTTATCTGTCATGTCAAGTCCACCGGCGGTGCGAAAAAAAAAAAAAAAAAAAAAGAAAAAAAAAGAAAAAAAAAAGTCTATGACATCCTGGCAAACGGCCGCCTCGCCTGCACGTTTCCAGCGTGGGTGGCAGAAGGATGACGGATCCGACAGTGGATAAGCGTCAGGCGCGTCAGGTTTACCGCAACCGCAGGTGGGCTATTTGGGATGCATGGCGAAAGGGGGGTTAATTGCGCAGTGACAATGTAGGGCCAAGGTCCATCTCGGAAGTACTGTACTCTGGTAATTTCAATATCGTCAACAAGTTATTACTCCGCTGTGCATACTTGTAATCTACCCCTTTGAGTACATAGCCGCATTGTCCGACCTAGGTAGGTCTGGCCTACGGTCGACAGCTTTGGCGGGAGGGAGGCGTTTGTCTCACCGATGACGCAACCAAAAGCTCCAGTTTTTTGTTCGCTGTTCACCGGTGCCTTCGAAGACCTTTTCTGCAGCCTTCTTTTGTTCCTTTGCCTCGTACAAATGGTTCCTTACCCATCCACCCTTATTGCCCACTCAAGCATGAATTACCAAGTAAACGGTTCCTCAAGTGCCGGTCCTGGGGCACATGAATGAAATATTGACACCAGAAGCCTCTCTCCCCACCTCATTGAGCGAAATATTGAATGGGAAATGCCGTAGGAATGTCAGTGCAGTAATAAGCGCGGTTCAGCTACGGACCAATTCAGTCCTACAAGTCCCACTGCCCTACGGCGCTTGTGGTGCTACTTTTTTTCACTAGCGCCGGCGGCTGAATCACAGATTAGGGTTTTGTATTCCCTCGGTGTACCTCGTCTCGCTACCGACAGTATTCTCCTGAAAGAAGCGCAGTCGCCGCGGCTGTGCTGTCAGTCATGTCAAGTGTCCATCGGTAGACCTCCCCGGGGCGCGCCAGTCTCGACTAGGGACGTTTCTATCCCCCAAAAACCCCCGTTGCAAAGCTGAGAGAGCACCCAGGTGGGACCTTGAGTCTGGCAGGATCCCCCAGTCTCGGGGAGCCAGGGACCGGACTACCGGTGCTGGGCCCAGAGGCAAGGGGCAGGGAGCTCTAGCAAGGATGCCGTGTCTATAACACACTCCCTTATAAGTATGGTACGCAAGGTACTTCAAAACCCTTGAACCTGGAGCTTGGGCCGGAGCCGGAATCGTTCTTTTTTGGAAAGGGTTGAAATTACCAAGAGAGGGGAAACCCCAAAGAGGGGTTGTTCTGATAATGACCTTGTCTCGGGCATGCTTTTTCTATCACATTATACAATAACTTGTTATTACGCATCCCTGAACTTTAGTACCAAGTGGTTTTCACGGATATATTAAAATGCTTAAACCGGGCGAAACTTTGGGCCTGCCTTGCACACATCAACTTTTTTTTGCCGGTCGCCATTTGTTTTGAGAAACGTGGGTGAGACTCCCTTACTTCAAATCATGGACACAGTTTCTTTGCCACAATATTCAATAAGCTTGCCTCTCCGCCCAGTGTAACGCTGTACGTGGTAATTGTCTCTTTTTCTCTTTCCTTTTCTTATTTATACTTTTAATTTATTTATTTATTTATTTCACCTCTCTTTACTCTACCACAGTTCTTTTATTTCCCTTATTCGTGGGGGTTGTCTCCACGAACAGCCCTTTTGTGTCAGGTGGGGGATGATAGGTGAAAACCCCACACTGGATGGGCATGTCAGCTTCTCAGTTGGCTGCTCTGTGCTCATGTTATCGTTTGGTTGAACGAGGGAAAGAAATTTCCGACGCAGGTACAAGTGCGCGCCCTCGCTTATCCAACTCCTTTTACGGTTTTTATTTTATTTTTATTTTCGCTAATCGTCCCAAAAATCGTCTTCCACTCATCAAAGCGCACAAGCAAAGAGACTGTTTCTTAGAGTGGCAGATGGTTTAGGATAGAAAGCCTCTTTGATGTTGGTGAGCTACTGTGGCAAAGGTAGGTTCTGTACCCCAACGTCAAGGTTGAGGAGCCCTATAAGCTTGCATCGTCTCCAAGTGTTGGATGGATCTCATTACAAATGCTTTATGACATGTCACTTACGCCATTTCGCCATACATGAGATAACGAGCGGGCTCGACTGCTATGCATGCTGCAGGAACGGCGTTCCGGTCCCGGATCCCATCAATTAAAGAGAGACTTATCACAGAGCTGTGCTCCCTGACTATGTCGGTGGATCGATCTACTTGCCACTTGCCAGGCTTTCTTTTTCTTTTCCATTCGACCTGTCAATTGTCAACGTTTGAAGAAGAAACTCCCCCCGCAGCAACTATCATTGCTCAGCACTACTGTTTAATTATCGTCTCAGAATTTATGTGACAACAGTACTTCTTTTCCCAATTTTCGGATCTTGTCATTTTTGATTTCTGACCGTAGAGACAATATGCGATAGTCACATCAAAAAAAGAGGGGATCCAATTCAACAAGTGTGCGAATGACCTATAAAACTGGACACTTATGTCATGCAATCATTTCTTTCTCATTCACCTATCTCTTCGAGGTTTCTGAGCCACCTATCACACATAATTCACCGCGATATAGGGCGGTCCAATACGCGACCCAGTGTTGACTCGTCCTGTCACATTGCGATACCTGACCATTCCCCGGCGAAGAAAGAAGCACCTATATATTACTACGTCGTACATTATAGTTGCCAAGTGCCGACTGGTTCAGTCAATTAAGGAGAACTGGGTCTGGACCCGTGGCAAACATACAGAAAATATGGGGTGTATATGTCACTCGATATATAAACTTGGTCTCTCAGCAAGTTTGGTGGAACTGCAACCGGACCAGGTGCTTGACTTGGCGCCTGACGAATGACAGCCGGCTACCGAAAATTATGCGTGAGGCTCTGTTGTTCATGTTCAGAACAGTGATCGCCAGTTCTAAAACATGACATGGGTGGGTACATTTGAACATTGAGGAGAAGGCACTCGTGAAATACGACTTAAACTCAAAGGCACGTCTGCAACATGTAAATGCATCAGGGTCTCCAACTCAGCCTTCGCGAAAGTCAGGTAATTTTAACCAGGTATCCAGGATACTTCGGCAACTTCTCAACTCTCCAGAGTCTAGACTAGTATGATCAACCGACGCTTCACTCGTCACGCTAACTTATGCACGTATGACGGCTTCAGCAGATGAATGGCTACCTGGCGACAACCCTCATGGGCGCGACTGAGATCTGCGAAGGCCCGCCCCGGCAGGTCGAAAAAAGAAGAAAGCAAACGACGCGAGTACGAAAGAGGTAAAGACGGCGTACTGTTCCCTGGTAATGCCAGGGGAGTGACATGTCAAGAAAACCTTCCCCCACGTCGACCAGAAACCGGAAGCTGCTCGCATCTTATTTGCAAGGATTATAGAGATATAGGTTGGCTTGAAGCGGGGCTAGCTTGGTGATCACCGCAACGATGCCTCGGTGGCAGGCCGACCGACGAATGGGCGTATTACCAAGTTTTCTTGGTTTTCAACGAGAGAGACACAGAACTATCTTGTAATCCCGAGATGTGGAGCGACAACCGACATGGCGAGGGAAGAAAAAAAAAAAAAAAAAAAAAAAAACGCGTCCTTGCTACTACTGTATGTCATATTACCGGTACATGCTTGTCTATAGTTTCGTAGCAAAGCCATCAATCAGCCACACCTTACTAAGAACAACCTATGCTCGACTCGGTCAAGAGACACAAACATAGCAAGCAATCAAGGGCCGATGAATAAGGGCATTCATTTCATAGGTGTACTATGGTGTCAGGCGAAAATCTCAACACCCCGGCACAGTTGAACTTTGCGTAATTACGCAGCAATCCCCTGTTTTTGGGAATATTTCAAAATCGCAGCACACAGGTACTTCGCAGCCTGATGGGAAATATTAATAAAACAAACAAACCCTCTAGCCCCGCGTGCTGCCCACGGCTGTACAAGGGGGTTGATTTTTACCCCTACCACCATAGTACGAGATTTTGTCTGTAATTATAGATGTTCTTGATGGTCGTCAAGCTGAGAATCAGACATCAAACGCGCGGATCGGTTTGAGTGCAGTACGAAGAAAACCCCGAAACAGTTCGCCGCAGGGAACAAAATCCTTGCGTTGCGTCCGTGATGGCGGGGCGGGGAGCGCTTCCGGAAAAGTATATTCAACAAAAGGCGGGTGATTGATTGATTAAGTTGGGTCGATACAGTGCACTATACAGCCGATCTCGGTAGAGCCTACTCCGGAACATATCACTTTTACAGGCCTTTCAAGCAATTTGAAATATACAGTAAGAGCCAAAGACAGGATTTATGGCCTGAAGCCTGTTTCTCTAAATTTTGGTTATACCACATAATGATAATGTTTGGGTAGGTAGGCACTTTACCTCCACCCCCGCAAGACGCTGCAACTTTCAAGTGGCTACATGTATTTATTTACTGTGCTAAGACCACGACAACCCAGTGGGCCCCAGGCCTAGATAGCATCATTCTGCATCTTGCCTTTTTGCCAAACCAGCCAGCCTTCTTGTATTCATCACAAACCATTGCAACCTGGAAACCTGACCAGATTGTCTCATCACACAGCAGGCTCCCGTGCAGATCTTGAGCGATGGACGACGCCTTCGGGGATTTTTGCGGTGATCAGAAGCACGATTTGTCCGGATTGTGCCGGGATGTTTGTGTGGTGCTTCTTCCAGTTGAGGAAATTGCCCCTCGATCCTGCATCACCTCCTGCAGCAGTTCGCAGTAGGAGAAAAAATTTTCTGGAGGACTAGACCCCCGAAGAAGAAAGTGACAGCTCTGCAAGGGAGCGCTGAGGGGTGGCTCGACCTCAACAATCTTCCTGGATAGAGTCACTCGCTCAATTCAATACCATTAGGGGCCTTTGCTAACGCCATTCCAAATTATCAAAAATTATTTTTCTACATACCTGCACGTCTCATGATCATGCCCAAATCAATATCGAACGGCAGGCGATGTTTACTTTTCGCTTGCAGAATGCCCAGCTAGGTGTTGCTTACAACAAACCTAGTACCTTACTTTTCCGTTGTGCCTCATTTTGTCCAGACTCTTCCCTCCTTTTCTGGGCTGGGCTCGACTTCTTCCGTACGATTCCATCCGATGGTTATGGGCTTTTTTTTTTTTTTTTTTTTTTTTTTTTTTTTTTTTTTTTTTTTGTGGGGTGCTCCTATGTCGAGTGACGAAAGGTGCGTTGTTGGCATCCCTCTCGCACATCTTCATACTTTCTTTTCTTCTCTTCTCCAGGGTGGTGCAAGTGCATCGGGTAGAGTGGCCTAGTCTCTATTACCTTTACTCTAATCTTGACTGTGTATGATGGCCACATGTGTCTGGTTTCGATTGCAGCATTTCTGCAACTGCATCTTGAACCCTGGACCAGGAGGTACCCCTACGTTGACTCTTTAAACGCCAACTATCTCTTGAGAGACGACTTGGCGAGAAAAACGAGAGTGTCCTGCACAGACATTGGGTACCCCCTTTTTCTTTCTTTTTTTATCCCGAAGAGACGATACCATCATCATCCGATCATAACTATCGTCGATCTTCCAAAGTGCTCAAGCCCTGCTGCATGATGGGCGACTGCAGGTGATAGTGTTTGGTGTGCACACCGGTTTCTCGCCGAATATGCATGTGCTGGAGTTTTATCACGTGTGCAGAGCTTACAGGCGTCAGACCTCCTTCTTCCCTTGTTAGCAGAGGAGAGATCTGTTGATTCGGTCGCGACGGATCCTCGGATCCATGCTCCGGACCGAATATTCATCATGAATGATGTGTCTCGGACTCTGCATGTCGGAAGGGATCGGAGGGCGTGCCAACATCAGACATGCGGCTAGAGGAGGTGCCTCGAACCAATCAACCAAACCATAACAACTTGAATCGGAGATCCTTCAACATGTCAACCGACGCGTTAGTTGTTAGTCAGGAGAAAATAACCGCTAGACGTACGTCTTGGAGCTCCGAAATGAACAAGCTCTTTTTTGTCTAAGAAGGGTGCCTTGCAGTTCCTTACTTTCTCGGCAAGCAGCTCCTCACGCACTGACACAACTCCCGGCTATCATATACTCCCTGTTGATTAGGTGTATATCCCGATGCACGACCGGGCATCAAATGGTCTGATATTCCAAATGACAATATGCAGGCCGACGCAGATCGGGTTCGCTACTTTTGGGATTTACTCCTGCAATGTCACATACGTGTGCTATCGGGCTCGTGTAATTACCATAAGCACTTTTGGGTCTATTCTTCCACAACAGGCATATACTTTGCCTCATAGGATCGACCCGCCAAACCTCTGATAACATCTCCCCAGCATTCCCTGGTCTTCAGGGTTGATTGGATCCTCTCAACTTTGCGTGCCTGTCGTTGATCGGACCGTCCACGGGCCGGGCTCGTCAGGGGATCCCTACTTCTCGTGTGTTGGTAATTTGCTAATCTTTTGTCGTGTTGTAGTATCTAGATTTGAAGCCGTATCTTTTCTCGGAGAATCGATGGCGTGCGAATTATCGAAGTCAACCAGGACCTCCTGCCACGAGTGGCAATCTAGCTCCTCTCTAGCTTGGTACTGCACCTTGCTGATTGTATTCGGCCCACAAAGCCTCAGGGTTCTGCACTCGATGTGCTTGAGATTGATGAATCATGAACATGAGCAAAGTAGATTTTGACAGCAAGGTGATTGGGTTGTCTCGTGACTCGGAGCTTTATCTGTCCTCTTGAGGCGAGATCCATCTGAACTCACGTATCGCTGGCATATGCAGGTATGGTTCATTGGTTGTCAAGGGATGATGTTCCTCTCGCCGGAGGAGCTTCTGTTCGATATGTTTTTGACTAAATCTTGGCGCCACATGCACGCTGCAAAAGATTGCACAACTAGCGAAATCTCGCCACCTTCATGTTGCTATCTATGGCAATGAGGTGACCGAGCATTCGCATCGTAGGTTATACCTACTAAAGTTTGTCCGCAGACGCACGCATGCGTGTTCAAGCTAACGAATCATCGGCTACCTTTGCTGCACGTACTACTTGACAGCAAAATGTACGCGAGATCTAGTCTCCATCTCCTTCGATGGCCCAGTCCGAGAAGGCCGCGGGGGACCTGGTTCAGACTTTTACTGGTAAATGCCCAGGCCCGCGTGTCGGAGCAGCGGTATCCCAGTAGCAACTTTCATTACTGACCGAAACTCAGAAAATCCACAAAAAATTGATATGGTTAGTGCCACCACGATGATACTTTCCGGTCGAAAAAGTCCGCCTTTTCTTCCAACTCGATTTAGAACACGGGTTGGCCCGGCACAGGGTTCCGGCTTGGGTCCCAATGGGGCGAAATTTAAGTTTGTCTGTTGTTTGATGACGAACCGGTCCTGGTGGCATGCTGCTGCTGGATCCCATGTCCGGGTTCCTCTGCTGGATGTGCAATAAATTTGAGTTTCTCCCTGCGTCGGGGGTGGCGTGGGATACCGATGGGATTAGTCAATGTGGTCGTGGTGTTGGTAGGGGGGACCCTGACGAGGTCAAGACTCGGATAGCTGTCCCAAAGCACAGCGTCCGTCGCGAGTCGGGTTGGGCCCTGTAGGCCAAAGTATACAGCGCAGATGGTTCAACAGAAAGTCCCCAGGGTCGACGACTGGGGACAAGGGCGATTCTCCAATTATCATTCTCGCGATCGGGATGGATGCTGGAAAAAGGGATATACTCCGATGCTATATAGTTTGTATTTGGGTATTTTAATTCTTCAGCGAGATGGGATAACCATGCGGGTTATGGGTAAGCTTATTTGCCTCCCGCACCCCCAGACAGACAACTAGGACACAAAAGAGTAGTTGGTCACTCAGTATTTTAGGTCTAATGTAGGTGCAGACACCGTGTGCGCTAGACAAGCGCGCCAAAGTTTTTGAAGTGGTGGCATTTCAGGAGTTGGCGCTTTTCATCTTGCGTTACATATCGTCATATTCCCTGGTTGGACCCTTTGTGAAGAAATTGCAGACAAATTCAACAAGACCACGCATGGCTACTACCTCATATACCTTGGAGTCCCTTGACTACCAGCATATGTGCAGCTACGTGTGAGCTGAGAATGCAGGTAATTTTAATCTATCTGTAATGCCGTTATGCCGCCACCTGACTCGATGCCAACGCTCCCCCTGCCAAGGGTCTTTTTTCTTTCTTTTTTTTTATTCCTTTCTATTGCTTTGTTTGCTTGATCTTTTTGGCCACGCCCAACTGCGCAACGCGTCTAATCCAGGAATCCAGGGTCATCAGGCTCATCTTGGGGGGTGCGCGACAATCTCAACGAGGTTACTTGGAGCCGCCCGGTCCCCGCAACTAGGGGACCATTATTACCAGGAGTATGTCTCCCCTGGTTGTTCTTCCCGAGGGACCCCTTCTTCTTCTTCCTTTGCTACCCTTTTTTTTTTTTTTTTCTTTTTTCTTTTTGTTTGGCTTTCTTGGCGGTACTGGTACAAATTGTCTGGTGTACAGTGGTAGTACTCAATCAGGAAAAGTCGAGTCGTAGGCGAATCTCGGGAAAGTTGCAAGCATCTACTGCCCGAAGCTGTCCGAAAGGAATGAGAAAGAGAGAAAGAGAGAGAGAGAGCGCAGTGAAGCGGCCTCGGTTGCCCAGGGGGGGAAAGCAAAAAGAGGGAATCGAGTCAAGCGAACCCGAGAATCCTTTTGCGGATCGGGTGGGTTCAACATCTCCTCCCACTCAGCGAGTGGTACGTAACATAACAAAAAAGAAGATTGCACAAATCTCCCGGCAGGCAAGAATAATGAATACTGAATAATGAAGTATCCTTTTTACTCCGATGACAGCGGGGCTGCTTCTTCTGGGCCTGCGTTGCGGCTGTGGGAAGTGGGATGTCGGCGCAGTGGTGGACCGCAAAGAGCACTTGAGTGGAGGATGTATTGATTACCTGATGTACCTGTATGGGCTCAAAGGGGACCCCCAGGTTTCTTACTCGGGGAAACAAGACAATGTCCATAGTTGGCCTCACAGGGAAAACCCCAAGAGACGAACCCAGCGGGTCGGTCCATATTCTGTGTTTTGGCCACTGTGCGGGCTGTTTCTTGCAGTGACAAGAAATATTGAAGAAGTAAAAAAAAAAAAAAAACCCCGCTCACTTTCCCGGGGGGGTGTGAACAATCCCGGATGTTCTGACTCTTTTGATTTTGATTTTTTTTTCTTGACGGGGCCCCGGGAGCGTTGCGAGTCCCGTGCCGGCACGGAGTGTGGTGGGTAACGGCACGGGCGTCCGGAATGTTCGGGCCAGCAAACCCGAGATACGTCCGCCGCTGCAGGTGTTTTGGGGGGAAAAAGCATGCGGGCGTAAAGCGTAAAGAAAGAAAAAAAAATCAGGGATGGATTGGTAGGGGCTACCCTAGCATCTTTTTTCGCTTACGGCCGGCTCACCTCTCACTACCTTCCTCTTTGTCTGGATCTCGGGTTAACCACCCATGCAAGCCATGCTTAGCTTTTTTGCCTCGTCGCTCCGGAGTGAAGAAAAAAAAAAAAAGACAAGTAAATGCGGGGGAGCCCGACACGGCATAACGGGCCTCCATATTGCATTAGATCGGGCATCTCGCCGTCCTGTACCCCACAGTCTCGCCTGGGCTTTATTCCGTTTTGTCCCCGCCGAGATGTAGTAAGATGCAGCTTGCATAGAGACGGCAGCGGGAAAATGTGATCAGAGAAAACAATACAAGCAAACCAAGAAAGAGTGGCATGAGCCGGCGATCCCTTCTCGTGCAGCTCGTCCTACCACGTCGCTAGGAATCTTGGATACATCGCACTCGGATGACATGTATGTTCATCCGGGGGTGGGCTTTTTGCAAATGCGAGACTAACATATGCACCCCGCGCTTGCTTTTTCTCGCTCGTTTGGAGAAGGGCCGAAGATGGAGGTATGTGAAGGAGGGAAGAAGCAGAAAGGAACATTGCCACTAATGTACGATATAATATGCACAGGGCAAGCGAGCGCAACACTATACATACCATATTGTTGATGTGGTGGATGGATGGGGACAACCGTTTGGTCGAGCTAATGCAATGCACCATGTCCAATTTTCTTATTGAAGCCATCGACAAGTTTGAGTCTCGAAGTCGGCATGAAGGCGGGAGGGTGAAAGATGATGAGACCGAACAGAGGGAGGAAAAAAAAAAACAAGATTGCGGGGAACGGCAAGCGAATGCATGACCGAATCAAGGCAGTAAGCCATACCACCCACAACCGAGAGTCGTTATGTGGTGTAGTGTGGACAGAGTCTAGTATAGGGCAGGACTCGACAGGGGTAACAATGAAGAGAAAAAAGAAGAAAAAATAAAGATGTGGTGGGCAATACCGGAAAAGGATGCCAGATCTCATTTTGTTTCCCAGCACGCCCCCCCTCCTCGAGGAGAATTTCCTCCTATCCCGTCTCCGCGATCTCAGCTGCAAGGCGCTGCTGAGATGGAGTATTAATCTCGCTCAACTCGGATGCGCGGAGATTTTATTTTATATTACTTCAGCGTGGGCAGGACATCATCTGCAATCTGAGATGATGTGAGATGGGCGGGACTGGGGATTGCCTAGTGTTGTTTGTTTATTTGTGCATGTGATGTGTGATATCAAGGACGACTGGCAGCTGTAAACATACCGTCGGAAGTATCTCTACGTTTGAAACTGCTGTTTTGATACGTAATTTTTCTTGGGTTTGTGGGATAACCAGCTGCGAGATGTTATTTACCAGAGAGTGTGACACGAACTAACATCAAAACATCGCCATCCAATCTGAGCTGCCTTCAGTTACAATTATCTCATAACCCCCAGCCACAGGCCAAGACGGGATCTGATCGTCGACAGCGTAACTTTTCGAGGGGGAGACTAGTCCCAGCAGGGTGAATTCTAGTCTAGACCGAAACCACAGACAGGAGGAGTGCATTATAAAAACAATACAAGTGAAAAAGAAGGAAAGAAAAAATAAATATAGACAAAATACTACCTGTGCGTGACCCAAAACACATTCTTGGCAAGTATGACCAAACCTTAGGCTAAATCCAGCCGCGTCCAACGAGGTAGGATTCCGATGCAGGTAACCAAAAGAAGACGATTCCATCTCGAGCCCTCCCAAGGCGGAAGCAATAAATATTAACCTTGACAGCTGTGTGGACGGCTCATGTCACTTTTTTTTCTTCTATTCTTTTTTGCCTCTTTTTTTCGTAGTAACGCAAGCCGTGAAAATGATACGACATGCATTATAACATGATTACAAACAGTTTTGTCATGGTCGACGTATTCCGTATAAACCAGTCTAACCTGCTGCACGACGCCGTCATTTGTCACACGAAAGCAACAGCAAGAAAAAAAAGACAGAAATGTATACAACCGTTTCAACACATGGACCTGCACAACGCGGGGGACCTTGCCGTGATTCCTACCCCAGGCGGGCAAAGGCAGACAACCAGACATGTACGTGTTGGTGTTGCCTCCCTTGCCCCCTTCCAGCTGCATGTGCTGGCCATATGTTCGCCTTTGCGGGATCAGATCTGTACAAAACACAATCTCGCTATGTCTAGACTGGTCTAGACACTCCGCCGTAAGAACGTCAAAGCGACAGAGGGGAGAAGACAAAAAAAAAAAGAAAAAGAAATTGACCATGTGTCCGTCTGCTTGCGGGATGACCTGCGGCCCATAAACTAAAGCAAAACAACATTCACCACGCCAAAAAAGGGACTAGAGCAAAAAGGAGGACCCTGAAGTGGATGGAGCCACGGCAGGCCTCGACAAAGCACCCTTTGTGAAAGTGCCCAGCGTGAGTTTGCCACTCGACGGTTGCGTTCACGCACGAGTGGTTGCGGTCAGTTAACTGGTGGATCAAAGGAAATTGCACCAAGGCAACATGTTCGTGTGCTCTCGGACCACAGGCTATATCGTTCATGGTTGCCTTTCACAGTCGATACGCGTTTTGCCCTTAGAGGAACAACCGAAAGAGGACATGTGGGTGGGGAGAACGAAGAGGAGATATAAACATCTGATATAAGATGTACCGGGTACCTGCAAGGGAACCCAATGAGATGTACATGGTACTTTAACTCACCGATACTTAGAAAGAAGAGTGTTTCTCAGTAGTGAAGCCGATACTTGCCTAGTTCGCAAAGGTTAGCGCATAGAACAGTATTACATATTCCCTAGTGTGTTTACTATCTAGGATACTGCGCATGCCTGATCTAATCGACAATATATGAACCAGGAAGAGACTGGTCTAGAGGCAGATACTAACAAAATACGCGGGTCAACTAGAAGCCGGATGATATAGGAGGTAAAGAGGAACTAGATCTCTCCAGGGACACGTCGGCAAGCGTATATTGCTAATTTTCCTCAATAATTGTATCTGAGACACATGCCTTGTTGTTCTGGACTGAAAATCGTATATCACTTGTGCCAGCAACTAATCTCTTACACTCAATTGTACAATTCAGCCAACGTTCGGAAACTATAGACATCACAAAAAAGACCAAAAGAAAGATTTTTGCAAAGACAATCCCAATTTGCTAAATGTTTTCGCTAAACCATACAGTGATGACTAACTCCTCGTGCAGCACCTATCCCTTGACTGTATGCATGTTATATGCGCAAGACAGTCTCGCCTATGACCTGAAGTCTGATTCTGCCCTAGTTGTACTACAGGCTATAGTTGGGATTCGATTGAGAAGCAAAGAGGAGTCAAGCGATATAAAAGTATTGAATGTGCCCCAAAAAGACGCCTGAATCCCGATATTTCCACAAACAAAATTGAGGGAATTAGCTCAAACCGGCGCCGGGACTGGCGGCAGAGGTGCTGGCGGCCCCGACCCGCCCGAGAACGGCTTGTCCGAATCCGGTTTTGGAACCACCAGGATGCTGTTCTCCGGCACCTTCGTGCGGCCTTCCAAGTCCTCGCCACGAATGACCTTCTTGACCTCTTCCACATCCAATGTCTCATACTGAACTAGCGCTTTGGCGAGCCTGTCGAGTTCGACGCGCTTGTCCTTCAGCAGCTTGGCGCCCCGTTCCTGCGCAACCTCGAGTATCGTCTTTACCTCTGCCTCTATAACTGCCTTGGTCGAGCTGCTAAGGTTCTCAAACGTGCGCCCGTACTCCATCGGCCCGAGCTTCTCTGACATACCCCAGCGGGATACCATCCTGTATGCAAGGTCCGTGGCGCGTTCGAGATCCTAATTTGTGCGCATAATCGTTAGCCATGCCGTTTTCTGCGTAGAATTCAGTATGCCGGAACTATTCAGCTTACGTTGGAGACTCCGCTGGTGACCATGTCATCACCAAAGGCAAGTTGCTCAGCAATCTTTCCGCCGAGGAGACTATCTATCTGAGCCTTGTAATCTTTGACAGTGAAGGAATACTTGTCCATCTCGGGGAGGTAAGCGGTATGACCAAGGGAAGGGCCGCGGGGGAGAATCGTGACTTTGTACAGCTTGTTGGGCGAGTCTTGAGTGTACAGAGTGATGAGGGCATGGCCAGCCTCATGGTAGGCAGTCATTTCCTTCTCCTTCGGGCTGATGACCATGCTCCTCCTCTCGGCGCCCATGATGACCTTGTCCTTGGCCCAATCGAAATCCTTGGTCGAGACTATGGTCTTCCGTGTCTTGCTGGCGTGGATGGCTGCCTGATTGACAATGCTCTCAAGCTCGGCGCCAGACAAGCCAGGAGTGCTCCTAGCAATAGCCTCGTAATCGATGTTGTCGTCAGCCTTGATCTTGGTCGCGTGATGTTTAAGGATTGCGATTCGACCTCTGATGTCGGGTAGGTCAACCTGCACGTGGCGATCGAAGCGGCCGGGACGCGTGAGAGCTTTATCCAAAGAACGGGGGAAGTTGGTAGCAGCAATAACAATAACACCGCTGTCCTGCTCGAAGCCGTCAAGCTCCGTTAGAAGCTGGTTCAGGGTCTGCTTGGCATAGCTGGGATCCTTCGCATTACGCTTGCCACCGATGGCATCGAGCTCATCGATAAATACGATGGCTGGGGATGCGCTTTTGGCAGCGGTGAAAAGGTCGCGCACTCTGCGGGCACCAACACCCACAAAGACCTCTTCGAACTCACTACCAGACATGTAAAAGAACGGAACACCAGCCTCGCCTGCGACGGCCCTGGCCAGCAATGTTTTACCAGTTCCAGGAGGGCCGACGAGGAGTACACCCTTGGGGAGTTTGCCACCCAGGGACGAGAACTTGTCTGGGTTCTTCAGAAACTCAACGAGATCCTGGAGTTCCTCCTTGGCCTCTTCACAGCCGTGGACGTCCTTGAATCGCGTCTTTTGCTTGTCTGCCTTGACCTCCATGTGCTTATGCGACGACATCTTCTTGTTGACTGACGTAAACATGTCGAAGACGATGCCCAAAACAACCATGGAAACGTAGGCAACGAACGCGAAGTAGGCCACAAATTTAACCCAACGGAAAATCTGCGACCCCCGAGATTCGTCGACCACAACTCTAATAGGCCCATTTGCAGTGTCTCTTGCGGACGAAATGTTGCCTCCCATGGATCTCGCAGCTACCGCTTGCCCCACCGCTCTGAGCCTGCTTGCGTCCTCGACAAACTCTCCATTGGCGGCCACCAAGTTTGAGGCCCCTTGGCTTCCTTCAAGCATGGCACGGGCGCGGTTGTACACCTCGCGCGTGGCATCGTTACTCGCAAAGAGACCAGATTGGTGGCGCTCCACAATGATTGCAGGCATGTTTGCTTTAAGCAACGTCTGGTAGAAGGCATTCTGAGCAGAGGCACTGGAGGGATTCCGGTTCGCCGTTTCTTCGCGTTGCGCAAGCAAAGTCCTAGATAATCCGCTCATAAATAGCCTCTGGTGCGGGAATTGTAGATTTGACCCGGAGGCGGCCTGGAGGTGACGGCCTGTGGACGCGCCGAGAGGAGCATTGCGGATAAACCGGCTTGGACTTTGCAGTGCCGAGTATGTGCGTATTATCGAGTTTGCTATTAAGCTTTCTGATGTCGTGCTTCGGATGATTCGGGAGGCACTGCTGGGGAGAAAGACTGCTCGTCTTGTGGCTAAACTGCCGGCGATGGATGCGGCCGCTGCCATATTCTGGAGTCAAGAATATGGTTAGTTTACGACTTTGTTCCAAATACCATCCAAAGTATCAGTGCAATGGATGACGATTCTTACTGGCAGGGCCGACGCGTGGGGAGCCATCGCGACTCAACCACCTCGCTGAGATAGGGTGGCCTAATGCTGTGATGCACAAAGGACGGCGGTAATACAATGGAAAAGTATAAATGATATGGAACTGAATGAAGTAGAAGATTTGAAGAGCAAGAAGAAAAGGAAAAGAAAAGATGGTGGTAAAGAATGACAGGATGAACCCGGGCAGGCAATCGTGGCGAATTTGGTAGTGGCCAGTCCGATTTTACTGTCCAGCGAGGGTTGAAGTAGAACCAAAAAGCCAGTTTGGAGTCTATTGCACTCTGAACACCCGAGAGATGGCAATAGTCCAGAAACCAACCTGTCCACCTGAAATTTCAGTAGGACGCCTTGCCGGTGTGTTCGTCCGTCGTCGTTTCCCTCCCCTTGCACGTTGTTGTCGTTTTGCGCCGTCCGTTGAGGGAGTGTCGCCAACGGTCGGAATTGGTGGCATCATTGCATCAGCCGGAGCCAGCCGCCCGGCTTTCATGGGTCGCTGGGCGTTCAGTTGGTGGGGCGAGTCATCACATGTTTCTGATTGGTCAGACTTTCGGGGTCGGGGTTTCTTGCACCCGTCCTGAGGGACCGGGATCGGATGTCTGGCCATTCATGTTGTGATTTATCGTATACAAAGGTACTATGCAATTGCTGTGGATACCTTTGAGCCTATTTGAAGGTCGGAAATCATCTTGTTGTGGAATATATGGCAATGTGCGCATTGTCTCTGGAACTAGGTGAACAACATTAAGCTAAATACCTGGAAAATCATTAGGTGGGGAGTGTTAGCTTAGGTAGGTGCCTGAAATTCATCGAGGTTGTACGTCCATGCATTCTTTTATTTTGTCAATCATAATCCAAACTTTGTCTCCATCTTAATATCTCTCGGTTCCTAGACAAGGCAAAAGAATAACCGTCATTGCGCTTACCAGTACAGAGGTTGGCGCAAGCCTTGAACAATCAATCTGATTGAGATCAACTGCCTCGCGATATAACACCATGCAAGTATGACCACCGAGAACCAGCCACAGAGAGTAACCGAGCCGAAAGATAGGTACCAAGGTAAGCAGACTACCATAATCTCAGATATCATGCCAGGTCGACAATAAATCACAATGATTTCAAGCCACTCGATCCCAAAAAAAAGTATCAGCGTGTGAAGAAGGAGATGCACTAAGAAAAGGTGGGATTCAAAGACCAGAAGTCACCGTCCTTGACGGAGGCAGACTTGAATATCACGGATGCACTTCAAGACGACGACTACCGTCAATACCTCCCAGCTCTGCTTGGAACCGCACTGCTGGCCGCCGTGGGCTTCATTCTGGCATTATTTTATGTACCGCCGTCTACAACTGCTTCTCTGATTACCATCGGCGTCTCTGTTGTTTTGGTAAGCCAACTCAATCCGTTTGTCGCAGGTATGATCGTTGTCAAACTAAAAAAATGACAGACGCGTCATGTGTGGCTATCTCGCAAAAAGGCACGTGACCGCGGCTCTCTGTGGGATTCTACCATTAGTAGCTCTGCCAGTCCCAGTACCGGCGAGCTACCCGCTGTGTATCACACATACATCTTAGGATCGGGCGGCCACACTGGCGAGATCTTTGAGTTTGTTAAACGCAGTTTCCGGGGCCACAAGAATCTGCATAGACGATATATCATTACATCCGGCGATACACACTCGCCTCATATTGTGGCGAGGCTCGAGACTCTCATTAGAGACACCGCTGGCGGACAAGCAACCGGGACATGGGACGTGGTCCGTGTCGCCCGCGCAAGAAGAGTTCATCAACCATTGTGGACCGCATGGTACACATCCATTATCAGTGCACTGTCAATCGTCAATGCGCTTGCGAAGGAACCCAAAAGTCGACCCAGGAATACTTACGGATCAGGATACCGCTATCCTCATGTGATCGTCACCAACGGACCAGGGACTGGCTTCATTATGTGTCTTGTGGCTTACATATTGAAGCTACTATTCATTGCTCCCTCCAACCGAATGAAGATGGTATACATGGAGACGTGGGCACATATCAGTACTCTGAGTCTTACGGGCAAGCTCTTTTACTATACTGACTTGGCTGACATGTTTCTTGTTCAGCATATGCAGTTGGCAGATCGAATACGAAAGCCATGCCTGCAGCTGTTCCAAGCTCCTGATTTCGCAAAGGTCACGGAGGAGGAAAGGAGTTGATCTGGAGCTTTGACGGTAGCTGGTACCTGTCTATATTGTAGCATGAAGTTATACACAATTGCTGGTCTTACAATACCCCGTTCCCAGATTAGTAGGCGTATACCTCTGGTCAATCCTTTTCGTACACCAGTCTATTCCTTCTTATCTTCCAAAACGGAATCCACGCCGACCTCAAGCATGGCATCGTCGATCGAAACCTCTGCATCCTTCGCCTTTCCTCCGTACACAGGCATTGCGTTTTCGCGCTCAGCCTCAGCCTTGGCCATCTCGGCAGTGGCCCAGCCCTTCCACCTTTCGTACTCGTGGTCTTCCAGGGCTGTACCGATCTGCAGCCGGTTCTTGCCGAAGTAGGCGCCGACCATCCGGGCTTCTTCCTGTGCTATTCTCCTCTCCACTTCTTCCTCTTGCCTCAGCGCGTAGAACTCCCGCCGGACACGGTCGTATGCCTTTTCTTTCGTCATGCCTTTGTTGTGCATCAGCCATAGTTGACGTTGAACCACACTGTTTGGCGCGGAAGAGCGCGAGGCCTTGTCAGCGGGCAGTTCTTTCTCCAGTCCTAACGATTGCACTCAGCCCATGGGAGATTAGAGACTTGAAGTGCCTTACCTCTCACCGGACAGAGGGATGCTAGGCTGTTCCAACCCCCGGCTCCAGTCACAGTAATACGAGTCCCTGCCGTCAATTTCGAGAATCACCCTTGGCCGAGCGAGCTCCCATGGGTGGTCACGGTAGAAGGTCTTTCGTAGTTCATCTTCCTCGTACACAATCTTTTGCGGTCTGAAGATGTTCTTGGGCTTCCTGGCCTTGGGATTCGGCGTTTGGTGTTGAATTGGGATCGGTCTCGTAAGGATTTCAGAAGGTGGGATCTTCTGCATGGCCTGAAGCCATGGGGGAGGGACCTGCCGGTGTTCCCTGCCAGGCGGCATGGCAGGCAAAACGAATTTCGTGTCCAGGTTGGCCTTGACTGTCCGATAAAGGTCGACGGCCCGAAGGTCGCGGGCGCGAAGCCTCTGCATCGTTAAATGATAGCGTCCCAAAGACGCAAACCAGAAACTTAGAAGGAACAAACGACAGATGAAGTTGGGGTCTTTTTTTGTCTCTCCACTAATTCCCGTTCCACAGACTTTTGCTTGCAAAAAGTCTGTACTTTTGGATGCGGGTGATGTATAATTAGCGGTTTGTCGATTCACTTCTCCCGGCGCGAATAGCACCGAAATTTCGGCGGACTGGAATTTCTGCCCGCGCGTTGTACTACTGTACGGAGCTTGAGCACAGACGCCGATCCCTGCCCACATCGATAAGGAAGGACCCCTGCAGTTCAACACCGGCAAGCAGAATTTCTTCGCTGCAAAACCTACAGTACATGATTTCAATAAAGGGACGTCACACAACCGATTAGGCAGTCTACATGGTTTCTTGCCCTCCAAGGCCCAAGGCATCCCCTGGATTATAACAGATGCTCTTGAGGCATTCACAATGATGTTGCTCAGCTCATGAAATTCCCTAGACGAATTGAAGGGTCGATATGCGGCACCGGTTTACTACTGCGACGGCCAGCATCGAGCTGGCAGAATCCGACGACCTACACCGGTACAGGAAAGCCGCGCCATTGGGGCTTCCGCGCGGTCACAGGACGCTCTATTCGGCCGAGGAGCAAGACTTGTCCGAGCAGTGGTGCACAATTTTTCACAGTTTCGTATCCTCGACGACACGATAACGCAAATGTTGCCAAGCTGGAGCGGGAGCTCGAAACTAATCAGCTCGTCTCTCCGAAGGCAATCGGCGCCAAGAATGGCATGCCGGCCGATGAATACCTGGAGAAGGGGAACAAGCTTTCCAAGGAGGAACTGTTGGGGTTTGTGGGAACATATGACGACGACGACACGGCAGACTTTCAACTCCGACTACTCAAGGATCCGTACCTTCGAGGATATGCAACCCCCAACGGGCCTGACCTATCTGTGTCAAATAAAAAGGAAGACTCACAGTTCCCGTCTTTTGAGGAGGTAACCACGCCAAACGAGGAGGAGCGTACCGTGCTTTGGAAACTCTGGAATGCGATTCTCCGAAGAAGACGTAACCCTCTCAAGGTTGATGCACAGTACATTTACCATCTGTACTGCCAGCTCCCAGAGCCTCGCATGCCATATCTCCACTCAAAGCTTCGACATGAGCTGCTCCGCTCCCTATCCTATGGAGAAAAACCATCGGCCAAGGCTATGCTTCGGTACTTCGCTGTCATAGCCGATGTCAAAGAATGCGGCTATGCTTTGTTGCCAGTGGAGTGGAACATGGCGGTCCATCTCGCAACCAAGCACTTGAGCGTCGTCACGGAGGCTCAAGTCGAATCTGGGCTGAATATTTGGCGAGAGATGGAGCATCAGGCAAAGATTGCCGC
The DNA here is from genome assembly GCF_004337985.1 of Pyricularia pennisetigena. Taxonomy (NCBI): domain Eukaryota; kingdom Fungi; phylum Ascomycota; class Sordariomycetes; order Magnaporthales; family Pyriculariaceae; genus Pyricularia; species Pyricularia pennisetigena. The sequence continues at coordinate 1,973,477 of NC_043744.1, forward strand.
GGATGGCATGACGTTCAACATACTGTTTGACAGCGCAACAAAGGCAGGGAACTTTGCCTTAGCCGAGATGGTCTATGCGGAGATGGTAAAACGAGGGCATCCGTTCACCCGCTACCATCACGTGTCCCTGATATTTTTCTTTGGACTCAAAATGGAAAGCGACGGCGTAAGAGCTGCCTACAGAGAAATGGTCAGCGCCGGGGAGATTATTGACAATGCTGTCCTCAACTGCCTCATTGCTTCCTTTCTGAGATGTGGCGAAGAAGTCGACGCGTTGGAACTTTACGAGCGCATGAAGGCGTCCGTCGAGAATTCCGCCCACCTGCCAGCACAAACGAATATGACGCAAAAGGCCGTGACCCGAGTCCTAATGATGTTTGCGCGTGTAGCAAGGAGCCACCCTGCCATGCGTGGAGAAATGCAAGCCGCCGCTTCGCTAGCACCGGACTTGCGGACGTATCGCATTCTCATCAGGCACTTTGCCATCAATGTCGGCAGGATCGACCAAGTCGCAAAATTTTTGAACGAGATGAAGCACTTTCAGATACCCGTACACGGTGGCATCTTTCTCTCGCTGTTCAAGGGATTTGCTTTGCACGGCGCCAAGGCAGGCTCAGACTGGAGCCCCCAAAGGCTCTTTAGCGTATGGGAGGCCTTTCTTCATGCCATCGATGGCGGCGCGGAAGGTCTTTACGTAGACACCTGGCTTGCCCTTTGGATACTGCGCGCCTTTGAGAAGTGTGGCCAGAGGGAAATGATAATGGACGTCTATGAAGACTTGAGAGACCGATGGAATTTGCCCCCAGACAGGGCAGATTTTATGTTGCGCTTTTTGCAGGGCCAGATGAAGCGGTTGGGTCTAAAGAGCGGCGCGGAAATGGGACTGGAACCTGAACCATAAAGGATTTCAGACAATGGGCGAGATGGGAGAGAGTTGTACCAACACATGGGTCTTAGCGGCGAACTTTTGTACATATACTGATACCATTAAATGTTCATATGATGTAAAATAGAAGAAAAAAAAAGATGTAATAAGGGATCATGTAACATCACGGCGAGTCTAACCCCAATGCGAGAGCTGAAATATTCCCGGTACTGCTAATAGTCAATAGCGCAGCCATCAGCTGCAGAGCTTGGATATCATCGAACAATTCACGACCTTGCATCATGGACAACAGGCAGAAAATCACCGGCCATGCCATATACGGCCAAAGTACGCACAAAAGGGAGCGTCGATTGTTGACGAGTCTATTGTTGGCAGTACACATACAGTCTCCCTCATCCGTTTTTCCCATTCACCCAAGTTCCGAGAACCTGTGACCAACACCCCAAAAACAAAACCAATTGAACCCAGCGTTTACCTGGGCTTGTACGTCTGCCAGGCTGTAGATAGAGTCAGCAAAGCCGCCGCCATCGAGTCTATGCGGAGCTTGGCCGATTACGGGCCGAGGAAAGTCGAGAACTTACCAGCAATGCCGAAGGGGGCAAAGAAGCCAGTGGCCATGAAGAGCCAGTACCTGACAAAGAAGAACTTGGTCTTGGGGTTGAAGGGAATGTTGGTGTAAGGACCCTCGGGGTAGTGGTACGGCGACGAGAGCCGGGCACGGGTTGCGTGGAAGGCGCGGCGGGAGACGAGCGAGGTCGTGGTGCGCTGGGCAGCGCGGGCTGCAGCGGCGGAGATCATCTGGATTGGGCGAGCAGATGGGGTGTTAGCTGCAAGTTAAAAAGGTCAATTGGCTCCGCGGAGAGGCTCTAGAGGCACTACACACCTTGATGTTTGGTTGAGAGGAGATTTTTCTTAAAGCTTTGTATTGGTGACGTTGAATGCTTTCACGGATTGGCGAGCTTCAGATTCCTACAGTCAGTGAGTGGTGTGACATTCTCTTCCCGGCTTGCTCCTGGCGCACGGACCAGTTGACGGCTAAAGCGGACCATCCATTTCACCGCCTCCGTCATGCCTGTCGAAATTCCATTTACTGCCATCCCACTTTGGCCATCACCCAGACTTTTTTTTCCTACCCTTGCATCGATTGGCGCGCGCCCTTTTGATACTGACCCAGCTGCATTGACGCAAGTGCATGCTGCAATAAAGCTAAAGGAAAAAAAAAATTCGGAGGCGTGTTGCTCTTTGTAGAACACTGCTTATCCGAGTTTATTATCCTTTTACTTTTCCCTTTTTTTCTTTTCACATCTCATCCCAACTAGAAATCTAGCCCCTGTTTGGTGGACATCAATCTTGAGCTCCGCCAGCCATGGCGGACTTGTTCGACGTTTTCGACGAGCAGCCAGAGGCGCCGGCGGTCGACTTGGATCGCAACGCGTCTGACACCAAATCCAAGAAGACTAAAAAGTCAAAGCGTGACAAGAGCAAGGATAAGAGTAAAAAGCGCAAGGCTGACGGCCATGTGAAAAATTTGGGTGCTGAGGAGAAGAACGGCGCTGAGGTGCAGCCTGAGCCTCAAGAGGACGTTGAAATGGCTAATGGCACGCAGCCATCGACGGGTGACGCCGGCTCAGAGGACTCCTCGTCAGATGAGCATCAAGAAACCAAGCGACGAAAGAAGGAGGGCGAGGCCGAACCGATCCTTACCGACACCTTCGAGACTGCCCAATCGAGACAGGTTGCTGCAGCGGAGGGCTTCGGCGGCAAGGAGGAGGATTCACTAGTGCTTTCGCATAACATCCAGCATCAAGTTGCCTTGCCGCCCGATCTCGACTACGTCTATGTTCCCCTGTCGGAGCACAAGCCGCCCGAGGAGCCTGCGCGAAAGTATGCATTCAAACTCGACCCCTTTCAGAGCATATCGGTCGCTTCGATCGAGCGCGATGAGAGTGTACTAGTCTCCGCGCACACCAGTGCTGGAAAGACTGTAGTTGCCGAGTATGCGATTGCGCACTGCCTCAAGAGAAATCAGAGAGTTATCTACACGAGCCCGATCAAGGCACTCAGCAACCAGAAGTTCAGAGACTTCCAGGCCGAGTTTGGCGATGTTGGCTTGATGACTGGTGATGTCACCATCAATCCAACCGCCAGCTGCCTTGTCATGACAACGGAAATTTTGCGTTCCATGTTGTACCGCGGTTCAGAAATCACGCGCGAGGTGGGATGGGTTGTGTTCGACGAGATCCACTACATGCGTGATGCAACCCGAGGTGTCGTGTGGGAGGAGACCATCATCATGTTGCCTGACAAGGTTCGCTACGTTTTTCTGTCGGCCACCATCCCAAATGCTTTCCAATTCGCCGAATGGATAGCCAAGATTCACCGACAGGCCTGTCACGTTGTTTACACCGACTTCCGCCCGACCCCCCTCCAGAACTACTGTTTCCCCGCTGGAGGAGATGGCATCTACCTCATGGTTGATGAAAAGGGCGTGTTTAGGGAGAAGAAATTCATGGAAGCCATTGGCTCGATTGCAGGGAGGAATGACGACGATGAGTCAATGCCGCGTCAGAAGGGCAAGGGCAAGAACAAGAAGGCCGTAAAGAACACTGCGGCGGACAGCAAGGCAGACATTACCAAGATCATAAAAATGATCATGAGGAAAGCCTTCCATCCGGTCATCGTCTTCAACTTCAGCAAGCGCGAGTGTGAGAACCTTGCACTCAAGGTGTCAACATTGAACTTCAATCACGAGTCAGAGCAAAAGCTGGTCGAGGATATTTTCAGGAACGCCATCATGTCGCTGTCTGAAGAGGACCAAGGCCTTCCTCAGATCCAGCACCTACTTCCTCTGCTCAAGAAGGGTATCGGTGTCCATCACTCTGGTCTCCTGCCCATTCTGAAGGAGACTATCGAGATCCTCTTCCAGGAAAACCTGATTAAGGTTCTTTTTGCCACAGAAACCTTCTCCATCGGGTTGAACATGCCGGCCAAGACTGTCGTATTTAGTCAAGTTAAGAAGTTTGACGGCGTGAAGGAGAGGCCACTTACACCCTCAGAGTACATCCAAATGTCGGGTCGAGCCGGTCGTCGTGGTCTTGATGATCGTGGTATTGTCATCATGATGATTGATGACAAGCTTGATCCCGAAACGGCCAAGGGCATGGTTTGCGGTCAACAAGATCGTCTCAACTCGGCTTTCCATCTGGGCTACAACATGATCCTGAACTTGCAGCGTATCGAAACCGTGTCTCCAGAGTACATGCTGGAGAGGTGTTTCTACCAGTTCCAAAACGCTTCCAGCGTGCCAGCCTTGGAAAAGAAGCTGATCGAGCTGCAGCAAAAACGTGACGCCATGGTAATTCCTGACGAGACCACCGTCAAAGACTATCACATCGTCCGCCAACAGATCGAATCGTACAAGAAGGATATGGAAGCCGTGATACAACATCCGAACAACTGCTTGGAATTTATGCAGCCTGGAAGATTGGTCAAGATCAAGACCCCGGATGGCATTGACTTTGACTGGGGAGTTGTGGTCAACTTTGTACCACGCAAGTCTGCCAAGTTTGGCGATGAAGAGCCGTCACCACAAGAGTCATATCTCATCGATGTCGCCTTGTTCGTATCGGAGGATAGCATCTCGCCTCCACCGCACGCATCAGTTTCCAAGGAAAGTCACATCGCAGATGGTGTCGCCCCAAGCGGTTCCGTCGACCAGGGACGGTTGGAGATTGTGCCATGTCTCTTGACCTGCATGGTTGCCATTAGCCAGATCCGTATTTTCATGCCCAAGGAGCTTAATCAGCTTGGCAAGTCGCAGGTGAGCCTGGCTTTGGTAGAGGTCCATCGTAGGTTCCCAGACGGAGTACCCTTTTTGGATCCTATCGAGAACATGGGCATCAAGGACGATTCTTTCAAGAAGCTTATGCGCAAGATCGAGGTCCTTGAGTCACGTCTGCTCTCCAACCCTCTCCATGGCTCACCGAATCTCCCGGAGTTGTGGGACAAGTACAAGGTCAAGACAGAGTTGACTACACAGATCAAGGAGACCAAGAGAGCCATCAACAAGTCGTATAGTATCGCACAGCTCGATGAGCTCAAATCGCGCATGCGAGTTCTCCGCCGGCTCAACTTCATCAACGAGAACGAGGTAGTGCAGATGAAGGCTCGCGTCGCTTGCGAAATCTCCTCCACAGAAGGGCACGAACTTGTGATTTCAGAGCTGCTGTTCAACGGTTTCTTCAACGAGCTGGAGCCAGAAGTCTGCGCTGCCATCTTGAGCTGCTTTGTCTTTGACGAGAAGATGGAGGGCACGCCGTTGAAAGAGGATCTCGACAAGCTGGTTCGCGAGATCCATGCACAGGCCAAGACGATCGCACGCATTAGTCGCGAGAGTAAACTAGACGTCAGTGACGAACAAGTTGTTGGAAGTCTCAAATGGCAGCTTACAGAAACTGTTTTGGCATGGGCCAAAGGCAGACCTTTCGCGGAGATCTGGTGAGCAATTTTCAGTCTTTTCCCCCTTCCTATGCTTGTCCGCCGGACAGTCTCATCGTAGACATGACCAAGCTGGCTAACACTCGTGCTACAGTAAAATGACAAATGCATACGAGGGTTCATTGGTGCGTATCATGCGTCGCCTTGAGGAGCTGTTGAGGCAGATGGCGGAAGCAGGCAAGGTCATGGGCAGCGAGATGTTGCAGAAAAAGTTTGAGAAGGCTCTCTCATTGATATCAAGAGACGTCGTCTCGGCTGCCAGTCTCTACTTGTGATAGCAATTCGAAACGCTCCGAGAAGCGATCGTATCTTTTGCGGATAATATTGTAATACGTTGGAGTTATGGCGTTTTATAGTTTGGCGCTGGCATCTACCAAAATCTAGCAAAGTGCTTTACCGTAAACACATGGCCTTTGATTTGCAGCTTATCGTATTTTGTTGTGACAAGTATGGCGGGTTCTGTTATTCCGACTTGCTCACGCACGAAATCATTGATGAGTTTATCAAAACAACCGCACAATGAATACTAGCCTTTTCCCAGGTACAGACGTAGTTAGATACAAAGGTCCTGTCGGTTTCGAGACGAAACCAGGCAACAAATATGCTACACCAGGCCCAGAACGCCGCGCGCCGCTTCCCATGACCCATCGCCATCATGCATTCTCGCCCGAGATTGACCTAATTAACCCAATGATAAGACTCAAGAGACAGCCAAAACTGATAAACACCTTCCACCTGCGGCTGTAAAGCCCCTCCTCGCGCACAAGCCAGCCAAAAGCACCCAGCGGCCAGACGAAGCCGATGAGCATGCCTCTGAGCATGACATCCACAAAGCCGTTGATGCCGACCTCGTCCCCGCCATCGGCAACTCCAGAGCCATCAGCGTCGCCTCCGCCTCCGTAGCTGCCCATCCCGCCCCCGCCTGCACCGGTGCCCTGGTTGTTGTCCATCCACGCGTCTTCCATGCTGCGCAACGTGTCGGGCGAAGGCATGGTATCTGGTGTATGACGCGAGGCTTGGATGGAGCGGAACTGCAGTCGAAGCTGGTTCACTTCTGCGTGGCTAAAGCCGGCGGACAGCAGACGATCAAATCCCCGCGGCCCACGCTGCTGTTGCTGTTGCTGCTGGCCCGCGGCCCCGTGGGAAGGGTCACGAAGCAGGGAGGTTCGCTCACCATTCGAGGAAAACGGAGATGGCGACAGCGGACCGGTCGGGGATGAGGGCGCGGTGCTCATCTTGACCGTGGCGGCCTCGGCCTCGGCAGCTAGCTCTTGGTCCGTGAGCAAGTCGCCGATGGAGCAGTTGACGTAGACCCGCGGCGGGGCCGGGGCGGCGCCCTCGACGGCCTTGCCTTTGCCGCTTGCCGGCGGAGGCGGCGGCGGCAAGGAAGGCAGGGGCTTGAGAACGGTGGATAGGGCGGCATCATCAGGCAGGATGCGTCCGGCGTTGATGAAGCGCAGGCGGCGCTGCGAGGTGGGCTCCTCGAGGCGCGAGCGGATCAGGTGCTTGAGGGCGATGACGGGGGTGGTGGCGGGCCTCTGGATGTCGAGGTGCACATCGGGCAGGCCGTTGGAGAAGCGGACGGTCAGGAGCAGCGGCGGCGGGAGCGGGTGCAGGCGCGGCGACGGCGGAGGGTTCGGAGAAGGGGTGCGTGAGTGTGGGCGGGAGGAGCGGTGGTGGTGGCCATTGGGATGGGGTGGCCGGAGCTGGTGGCGCGCCTTTGTCGGCGACGAGCTGCTGCTGCCGCTGCCGCTGCTCATCTTGGACTCCAGCAGGGGGATCCGAGGCTTGCGATGGTCATGTTTGAAGCTTACGCCTCAAGTCATTGATGAGGAAATGGGCTTGTACGGATTGAAGTTGAACGAGCTGATGTTGGGGTTTAGCCTTTGGGGAGAAGGGGGATCCGCCTGGTGAGATGGCTAATGTGGAGTAGCACAGCAAGTAGTGGGGATACCTGTCCGATTTAGCTACACTGGGTTAGCTGTTGCGATCAACTCAAGCCTCACTGCAGGGCGTCAAAAATGTACTTGGTTATTTGCGGTACCGAGAAAGTTGTGTTTGCAAACATTATGATAGGATAATATCATTTTCAGTATCCCAAAAGCTTCCTACCGAGATCTTCACAGAAAGGAAAAGGAAAGGAGATAAACAGCAACAACGGCAGCTCGAATTATATTTCGTGGCAGCTGAGCGAGCGATAGTCTGTCCCTTGGATCCACAATTTCATCGGAGCAAGTCAATTCGTCTCCCTCTGTTTGGATTCATGAAAACCCTCGCACAGTCGTCGATGCTAAAGAACCGTTTCTCTTCATTTCCGACACATCATCGAGATAACAACTGTTTCTGCTCTAGATACGACCTCTCACAAACCTGCCGATAACATCGGATTATTGCATTGCACCATGGGCATATGAAGAGGCTCAGAAATATCACGGGTGCCCAGCAAACAGCGACCCAAATCTCATCTTGAAATTGTTCATCGTCATGACAGAACAGCATCGCCTGCGGCAACTGCAAAACCACCAACATCATGCGTCGTACATATAATATCGCTATGGTTAGCGACTTCTTCTTCCCGCAGCCAGGAGGAGTCGAAAGCCACATTTATCAGCTGTCCACCAAATTAATTGACCGCGGCCACAAGGTCATCATAATCACCCATCAATACCCCGGGAGGACCGGTGTTCGATATCTCACCAATGGTCTCAAGGTGTACCATGTACCCTTTATGGTCATATACCGCTCGGCCACGTTCCCAACCGTCTTTTCCTTTTTTCCCATATTCCGCAACATTGTCATCCGTGAGCAAATCGACATAGTTCATGGCCATGCCAGCTTGAGCAGTCTCTGTCACGAGGCAATCCTTCATGGCCGCACCATGGGTTTGCGCACCGTCTTCACCGACCACTCGCTCTTTGGGTTCGCCGATCCAGCCAGCATTCTCACCAACAAATTGCTAAAATTCACCTTGAGTGACGTCGACCACGTCGTGTGCGTGAGTCACACCTGCAAAGAGAACACGGTCCTCCGCGCCTCACTGGATCCTCTGATGGTATCTGTCATTCCCAACGCCGTCGTGGCTGAGAATTTCAGACCAGTCAACTACACGGCTTCTGGCGAGCAGACAACACCCCCGCCACCGCCAGGGCCCCATGACATGATTACGATCGTGGTGATCTCCCGCCTCTTCTATAACAAGGGCACAGATCTTCTCACGGCCGCCATCCCGCGCATATTGGGCAGCCACCCCAACACTCGGTTCATAATAGCCGGCGATGGGCCCAAGTCGATTGACCTGGAGCAGATGATTGAGCAGAACGTCTTGCAGGATCGGGTTGAGATGTTGGGCCCAGTCCGCCATGAGGACGTACGCAACGTCATGATTCGCGGCCAAATTTATCTGCATCCGTCGCTGACAGAGGCTTTCGGTACCGTAATTGTCGAGGCGGCCAGTTGCGGCCTTTACGTGGTCTGCACCCAGGTTGGCGGCATCCCAGAGGTGCTCCCCTCGCACATGACCGTCTTTGCACGGCCCGACGAGGATGATCTGGTGGCAGCCACTGGCCGCGCCATCGCTGCCCTACGTTCCGGGCGCGTCCGTACCGAGCTGTTCCACGAACAGGTCAAGACCATGTACTCGTGGAAGAACGTGGCCATGCGTACTGAGCGTGTCTACGACGGTATCTCTGGGGCCATCTCTGGGGCCGAGTTCCACGGTTATGACGGCCCAGCGGGAGGCGGACCTGTCTTACCGAGCTTTGCTCTGATCGACCGTCTCAAGCGTTACTATGGCTGTGGAATATGGGCCGGCAAACTCTTTTGCCTTTGTGTAATCGTGGACTACTTGATCTTCCTATTCCTCGAGTTCTGGTTTCCTCGGGATCAAATCGACATTTGTCCCGACTGGAGCAGATCCCATAAGAGAAAGACTCTACGGGGAACGAGCCAAACTAATGGGGGTGGCGGACCAAGACAGCGTACAGAGAACAGAGAGTACGGTGAAGGACGCGCCAAAGCACACATCGCCTGATTTGAACCACACTTTTCATGATCTGGACTCGAAAATCTACTCTCGAACCACCAATATCATCAGTCTTACCGCAGAATCACTACCCCCGACACATTGTTTCCAACACATTTTTAATCCCAAGAGTTCATCTTGTGCAGTCCCTCGATAGTGCCCCTAAATCCGACAACTTCGGCCCATCGATACCTAGCTCTGTGGGCGATATAAAATCAGCAGTTGGCATCCATGGGTCACATAACTCGCCAAACTTGAACTGTTCGGTTAGTTCCTTGCCCAGGTTTCCCCACATGGCTTCGTATGCCTCAGGAGAACACTGAACAAACACGCCATCTTTACCGGCGACGGCACTCCATTCGTCCATCATCTGCTTGAATGTCCACTTTTCCATGGCCACGTTGGCGTACTTGCCAAAAGCACGACTTCCGGCTGCAAGAGCTTGTCGAGCCCAGATACCGGGGTTCACCTCCATGCTACCCGCCAGCAACACGATAGCATCTGGTCTCGTGGGTAATGTCTGAATGTATTTTTCCAACACAGGATGGAGGATCGGTCTGATAGGAGGCAAGGTGGCGAGGTTTTGGGGGTAGTATCCAAAGAGGAGATAGGTAGTGCGTGCACCCAGATCGGGCAAGTCCTTCTTGATTCTTGCGTCCACTTGGGCTTTGGAGTCCATGTGTGGAGTGTTAACAGGATGCTCAACACAGTTCACCATTTTCGAACTGGGCGCTGTCGACCAGATGTAATGCTCGAGAGTGTTGAGGTTCCTCGATGCTGCCAAGGCCAGATTACAGCCTTGTCTCTGCTCAATCACGCCCGCCTCATGTCTTCCCACGCCGGAAGTGAAGACAGGTCTCCAACATTCTGTCACGGCGAAAAAGCGTGCACGTCAGCAAATTCTTTCATCATGGAATCTATGTTTTCATAGTCACCACGAACGACTTCGATACCATTGGCCGCCAGCTGCTTGGCCTTGTCGCTTTCGATATTGCGCGTCATGGCACGTATGCGCCATCCGGGCGTGTTCTTCATGATGTTCACAACGTCACCGGCCTGCGCACCGGTAGTAGCAATGATCTTGACATTGTCGTCATTACCACCTTCGAGATGGGAGTTTCTGATTCCTCAAGACAGTCCCGGTGGCTCGCCATGGATGCCTTGAAACCATGGTTCGTAAGGTTGGGGG
>NC_043744.1:1984074-2017419 GCF_004337985.1 Pyricularia pennisetigena
GGCTTGGAAAGTTCCCCGACTTTGGTCGGTGGCAAGTCGTGGAAGTACAGTGAATCATGGGCTACCTCAACAACCATTCCAGTTCGATCACCCTTGTCGCCGTCCAAAAACTCATCACAAGCGGCCATCATAGCCCTCTTGGTGCAGAGGTGCTCTGGCCTGAAAGCCTCCAGAAATCCTGCCTTGATATCGGTATTATATGCGCCAGGCGAGACAACGTTGACGGTGATGTTTTCTTTAACCTTAAGAATGGGGGCGATGCTTCGAGCTCAATGCTGCGCGCCAGCCTTGGAAGCTGCGTACTCGGGCAGCATGACGCTTACTTTTTGGGCAAACATGCTGGTGACCACAGCGATCCGCCCCTCCTTTGGCAGGCTTGTTTTGCCTCATGAAATGCACCGCAAGTGCCGCACCGTACATCACACCCTTGAGGTTGACGTCGATGCACATAGTGTCTGGGACCGGTGGAAGAATGTCTACAGGCACATGGCGCCGGCCGAAGTTGTACTTGGAGTCACGGCCAAGGCCGCCTGTGTTGGCCACAAAGTCGTCCAGACGACCCTAGCGGGACCAGACGACACCAAACGCGACAGCCTGTTATTCGCACGTGGCTACATCGCATTGAACGAGCATGGCCGTTTCTCTCGAGGGGTCGGGGTCGCGTACGGGATGCTCAGACTCGGTTATACGGCGGGCGGCTATGGCTACCCGGTAGCATTTTCTATGCAGTAACCCGGCCAACTCGGCGCTGATGCCGCTCTGTGATTTTATGATTTGCATTGTCAGTGTGTCTCGCTTGGTGGAAAAGGATCGAGGGATCCTTGCATTACCGTCAGTGACCAACACAACCTTCCTAGAATGACTCTGCTGTTCTTCCATAATGGAACCCATAATGGCTGTCTCGAGGAAGCACGGATATAGCCAACGAACATCAATATAAGGTCACGCCAGATTGGACAGGGAGATTGGCTAAACCCAAATATGCAGGGCAGACCCAGTTTTAAGGCTTAAGTTTGCCAATCAATATAGTGGCCGAGTAGTCAACTCAAAAACACCATATGAGTCGAGGGCATCATATGCTGGAACGTGAAAGAATTAATGATGCCATCGGTTTGGTTGACGGGAGGCGGAAAAGTCGCCAAGCTGCGTTCTTATTCTTCCACCTCACGAATGATATTTTCTTCTCCGCATTTCTCCTCCTCTTCCTCTATCTATTTCCCAAGATGATCTGCATGTCTGTGGTCACAACTCTCCAAGGTGGACCAAGGTCACTTAGTGGTCTTGAACTTGCAGCCAGAGGCAAGGCCGTACACGATACAAGAGACAAGAGCAGGGGGAGTATTCCCTCCCGCTAACCAGACTATAAACGGCAGCAGCAGATATGAAAAGACAGCAAGGTCGAGATTATCATTGGCGGACAGTTTCAGAAGGTAGCGTTGTGGTATCTTGTCGTTAGAAAGGCTGAGCTCGACAGGTGCATGTGGTGTACCACCGACGACGGATAGCTATTGGTCAGTCTTTGCTCTTGGTTCCTTGACGCAGCCTTGGCGGTGCTCCGAAGAAGTCCAGAACGGCCCATACTGACGGCTGTCCTCCACGGCCCCATTACTTTCTGCTCGAAGCATCGTCCGAATGTTTCTCGACATCCGATGAGATTGGAAGCTGGTTATCATAACTAAATGTGCAGCCCGTTCGTCATACTATATACAAGGTCGAATGGACTGCATGGCAGTAGGGATTGACAGAGAACGAGTCTTGCATGTGTATGTATACAACTCGAAGAATATATCTCGTCAATCAACAATCCTCCTTTGTTTGCCTGAAGCCAGAGCCGACCGGCGTCCTCTTTTGGTGATCAAGTGGCCACATATGTTACTGCTCCCCATCACTTGATCGCCACCGTCCATTGTCCCGAGGATATCAGATGACTCGATCGGTTGAATCCGCGACGTGTACTTGCAGGCACCCATGGAAACGACTCGAGATAAATCCTTGAAATTACCCCTCAAGGAAGGAAAACGTGGGAAGGGAGCCGAATACACGGTCCCTTAGTCAAGACTATGGACTCGTCCCGAGGGACTGGTGACCGCGAGAATGTTTTTCATGGATTTCTCTATTGGACATTAGCAAACAAGTCTGGCGATTTTTCCCGAAAGAAAGAAGAAGAGGAAAAAAAAAGTGTCCCAACCTGCAGAGATACCAAGCCAGCTAAATGTTGCACTCATTGGGACCGATACTAGCGACGGGTCTCGCAGCCTCTATTGTTGAGTTTAGAGAGAACGACAACAATCATGGCAGACAGTCGCGATAACTCTACCAGGGGCGTAGGCCCGAGCAATCCGAGTTTTGAATACCCAATACCAATCGAGAATTCTTCTCAGATCGCCTTGCTGGCGGTCTCATGGCTTTGCATTGTCATCTGCACCTGTGCGGTGACATTGCGCATATGGGCAAGGCGCCGAGTCACTCCAAGAATGGACAGCGCCGACTACTGTACCTTGACTGCCCTGGTAAGATCTCCTTGCCCCTGCGTCTCCTGGTTGCGTCTGTCCTGATCATCATATGATGGATACTTCAAGGCCTCGTTCGAGCAGTGGTGCAAAAAAAAAAAAAAAAAAAAAAAAAATACTAACTATAAGACATGGCATGGTATCCTCTCGCTGATATTCCAGTTCTTCAACACGGCGCTACATGTCGATGTTTTGATAATGGTGCATCGAGGCGGTTTTGGTTTCCATGTCGATGACATAGTCAAACGATTCGGGCCGGATGCGCTAGAGCTCTTCTTCAAGGTATGCAGTAGGCTTTCCACGCGCCGCGCTCTGAACTATACTAACTCGGCTCATATAACCTAGGTCCTCATGACTTTCACCCTACTCTGGTGCGCAACGACAATGTTCACCAAACTGTCAGTCCTGCTGCTCTTCACAACCCTCTTCCCGACGAGGAGGATGCAGATGGCTGCATATGTCATCGGCAGCTTTATCATCGTGTGGTGCACCGGTGCCATCATCGCAACGCTGTTCATGTGCCAGCCGTTCGCGATGAACTGGAACCGTTCCATCCCCGGAGGCCACTGTGGCGATGATCCCCTGTTTTGTAAGTCGCCGGTTCTTAACCTGTAGCAAACTGGCCAAGTCCCTCTGCTTGCTATCGCCATGATCATACTCTGACAGCTTGACTAATACTGATACGTGTCCACCTGATGCAGATACAATACTCGGGGTGATCAACATCATCGTCGAGGTCACCATCTTGTTGCTTCCCATGCCGGTAATCTACAAGCTCAACATGCCACTTCACAGAAGACTCGTCGTGGTTGGCATGTTCAGCCTTGGGTTTGGCACGTGCGCCGTGACGATATACCGCCAGACCAAGCTGGAGGGCCTCGACTTCGAGGATATGCCGCACGAAGGCGCCGTGGCGACACTCCTATCGGGCCTGGAACCCTCAGTTGCACTCATGCTGGCCTGCATCCCCTTGCTGAGGCCTCTGCTGTGCCGTCGACCAGAGCGCAGGTCATGCTTATCGAGTTTGTACATGAACAACGGCGGCAGCAGCGACAGCCGAAGCCAGAAGAGAATGGGCAGGAAGGGGATGAGAGAGTTGGAGGAAGGATGCGACCCCGCCGTCGAGGTCGGCCTCCGACAGTACCGGAACGTATCCGACGACGTCGAACTGAATCCCGTCAGGGGAAGTGTTGTCGGACATGACGTGGAAAATTCGGCCAAAGCGTCCAAATCAGGGAATCTCTCGCGAGAACAAACGTGACACGTGAAATCCGAGAAAACATAAGGGGGAAAAAAAAAATAAATAAATAAAAATAAAGCAAGGTAAAAAGCCACGAAACTCACGCCAACAAAAAAGCAAACGTACAGTACATCCGGGCCGCGGCCGGTTGGAAAATTGGGTGGCTTTTCTTTTCGCCACGGGGGACAGGAAAAGGTGGAGTTTGGGGTTTTGCTAGCCTACTCGATCTGGTACTTTGCTCCGGATTAATACACACCCATGGGGCTAGAGGGGGGGTGGGTTCAGCTTGGTAGCGCAGTATAATAGTATATGTACTCGGTGCAGAAACGAAAAAAAAAAAAAAAAAAAAAAAAAAAAAAAAAAAAAAAGGTTGAATAAAAGCAGTTTAGGTCTAGCGACGGAAAAAAACAAGATATGTTTACGTTTAGTACAATCGAAAAAAAAAGCAATTCCCAAAGGAACGTACTATGATACGACTTAAACTTAGGACCAATGTTTGTCGACGGTCTACTCGAGTCAGATAGTGGTTTTGACTTGGGACGGTGACGACAAAGAGCAAGAAAACAGTAGTCGCGGTTTGCAGGTGGGAGAAACATAGCAGACAAGAATAAAATAAATAAAGATGTAACCCTGCCAAGCCCCTTTCATGTAGTTGGCGAACTTGCTTATTGCTTGTCATCGCGACTCCCTTCCTATCGGGGAAGCCTCGTTCAAACTTTCGGGGGGCCGACTGGGAAAATCCTTACTGGCAGATACTTGGACGCGCGTCGGAGAACATCTTGATACGCATTACTGCTATATAATGACTTAATTGATAGAGTTGGTAGGAACTCTTTTAGTTACTTTTTGTTTCGTTTTATTTTTGTATGTATTAGGTATATTTGTTTCTGTAGACCACTATATCTGCATCGCTAAACATGCTGATCTGCCCGAGTGGGAGGGCGATATGAAGTACAGTAATTTTAAATTAATGTACAGTAGGGATGCGATTTAGTGTCTCGCTCTGCCGAGATGGCGCGACGAAGATGCCGCAGATTTTCATGTGTGGCATCAAATCCGTTCTCCTTTCCGTTTACCCCGTCTTGCCTTTTGTGTTGGTGGCTTGCACCGGCTTCCTTTGGTGGCGCCTCGGAATTTGCGATCGTCTGCAACAGTCAGGCTTTTTTTGCATGCAAGCCTCATGAGGATGTGCCCTCTTTGATGCAGAAAAAGCAAGTGGTAGTAACCACAAAAAAAGGAAAAGAGAAAAAATAAAATAAAAATAAAAATAAAATAAAGACGTGTGTCACACCGAGTAAGATGGTATCAATATTTGGAAAAAGTCAGCAAGAGCCTTGCAGCATCGGATGTTACGTGGGAACTTGACCCCACCAACCAATCACTGTTTTCCTCTTGCTCCATTCGGATCAAATAGAATTCGGTCTTGCCCATACATCCAACCTGTCAAACAGTCAAACTACCCAACCATCACATCAACCCACAAGGGGAACACCTACCCACACCACACCCATGGGGATGGCTAAAAATTCTGACACAGCCACGAGCTTGGCTGCTCTGGGCTCCATCCCATCTACAGTACTGACAGTACTGGATATGCTACTTGGTGGTATGTATATATGGATACAGAAAGGTGGTTGGTATGTGCAGGACATGTTTCCCTGCATTCATTGGTCGCGCTTGGGTGCAACTCGCATACAGCCTTTCAAAACCTTGTGCACAAAACCTGCTTTGATCCTGATCGCAGTGTGCGTAGCCGCTAATGCAGGATACTGTCATGATCAATGTCATCGAAAAAGAGAGGGAGACTGTAAACGCGCATGGGGCAGCCCTCTCAAAAGGGAAATGAAAAAAACCTTCTTTCCAAATCGCTTTTTCCCTGCGTCACTCGCTGACACTTTCTTGCATGCTGACAAGCCCCTATCCTGCACATGTCTGTTGCGTTGCGGCAAGACGCATGTGTCTGCTGCCACTTGCCACCTGCAATTACCGCAGGGTATTCAACTTTTGGGATTGTTGTTTGGGCCCAGATGCAAGGGACCGAGCCCGGCAATCCGGATATGATCGGCACCCGTCAGAAGTCAGAGCTCAGGGTCAATGAGGCCAGATCTGAGCCTAGAGCCTTCCAACTCAGACCCTAGAAGATGAGGTTTTACCCCAAGGGACGGGTCCAAGAGTTATCTAAATTGCCCAGGTAATATGTAAGTAAGGCTTTGAGGAAAGCCATTTTGCCCCAAAGCCGTCCAACCGGCATAAGTTCGGGGTCGTGCTTCCAGATAGATTAAATTGTATCCAAATCGTCTTTGGTATCCATCCCCGGTCTTGCTTCTGTTTGGTGTAACATTTTTTAATTTTTTCTTATTTTTTTATCGCCGCCCTATCGAATGACGATGAACTTGTCCGAAAGCAGGTTAAGAGGCGCGCGCGTACTGCGTGAAAAGTCTGACCACATAGCATCCATACATATCACTCCAACTTTTAGGGTGCTTAGTATGGTGGAACCGGCTTTTGGATTACGAGAATAGACGGGTCCCGTCAAGAGTCAGTTATGCAGGGAGTAAACACGGTCAAATCTCTACACAGGCCTCCTCCCATTACGAAGGCAAAAGTAGTAATCACCAAGTACTTTACTTGCAGCTATGCAAGTTTTTCCTTCTTTTTTTTTTTTTTTTCATTATATTAACAGTGTTCATGTGGAGTCTCTGCAGAGGTTCTCTCCAAAGTTTATAAGCCACAGAGTTCGTAATGACAGTTGAACTCTTTTGCCCAAGTGATCCTTGCGGCGTTGCTCTAAGCGAAGGGGAAGAAAAGCAAAGAAAAGAAAAGTAAATTTAGAAATCGCAGCGCTGCGGCCGTTGCCGGCTGGTACTGGGGCGATGACGGTGGGGCTTCAGCTGCACTGTTCAAATTCTAGACTACTGTAGACCTTTTTGACCATTGGCGAAGCTTCGAACCAAGCCCTCACTTGTGGTAGCACAAACACCCCGGTAGTATGGGATCCACCCTTTGGTCCAAGCCTACAGTAGCAAGTGTAGATGTGCACTTGGTTGAAACGGCAGAGGCTCCTTTCGCACCGTTTGCAGCCTCCTCACTGGTCGAACGGCTGCAGACCCCTGGACCCGCTAAGTCAATCCAGGGACTAACCTGGTTGGAAAACATTTGCTCCTGTCGTTCCTGTTAAAACTCGCCTTGTCCCCTTTTCAGACTGCCATTTGATCGTTGGTGGGCTTATTTTCAAGGATCACATCTTCAGCCCACGCGTCGCTTGGATCCGATCCCTTATTTTTATTTTCCCTGTTTTCCCTTATTCAATTTTTTTTCCCTTGCCTCTGTCTGTTGTGATATCATTCATTCAACATCCTCCTCCTCTCGTTTGGGTTTGCTTTATCTGTCTCCTTTTGCCCCTCGAGCTTGTTGTTTGTTCATCGCAGCATTGACGGTCTAAATATTTTGTCTCTCTCTGCTGTCGATCAGGGACTGACTGACGTCTTCGAAAACGGAACAAAAAAAAAACCCTCCGACGAGTCTGATCCTTTGTCCAGCATACCAGCGACTCGCCCTTTTTGGCTTGCTTTGTCTGACCTTCATCCCTTTAATAACCTACCCCTTTTTGGTAGTCAGCTCACGTTTTCTTGAGATTTTCCAGCTCACACCATCAAGAGATCTGGAATCTCATTTCGTTATCTTGTATTTTATTTATCTTCTCATTGGGCGGAAGGGTTCGACAAACAACGAAGCACGAGCTAAGCCCGCCCCGCATTTCACCACCCTCAGCCACTATTCAGGCACCAAAACCTTCGTTCCTGTGGTAGGCCCTCGCCAGGGAGTTTGTCTCAGACGCGCCAGGGACTTCCCTCGTTGGACAGACGTCCCAACTGGGCTTAATATATCATGGCTGCCCCTACATCTCCTAGAAATCCCCAAAGGATGGGTTTCATGCCCATCAATGGCGGTCGTGGCTCCGACGAAGAAGCAGACATTCCGCTTTCAACCATCCGAACTGCCAGTTCTACTGGTGCCCGCAAACCTAACCAGGCGATTGAGACGAACATGATGGCCAGTGAGAAACCCCCCCGCCTCGGCCCCGGTCGTCGAAGGCTGAAGAATGGCCTTGCGGACCAAGGCCGCCGAGGCACTGGTGGCAGCGACGACGTCGCCCTCAATGCCATGGGCCGCCTCTACTACAAGATTATAGGATTCTCAGTCGTCACGCGTTACCTCGTTTACATTGTCCCTGTCGCTCTCCTTCTGCTCATCCCAATCATCGTCCTGATCGCCACGGGCAATATCGCCGAGGACAAGATCCGTGTCGGTGGTGACCAAGGCCCACCTCTTTACCGACTATTCGTATGGATCATGGCGTCGTGGCTAGGCTTGTGGGCTGGCAAGATTGTCGCTCACCTGCTGCCTCCCATCTTCATGTTCTTCTGCGGTGTCGTCAGTTCCGGCACCAGGAAGTATGCCACCGTCATCCGCGCTCTCGAGATCCCACTTTCACTCTTTTTCTGGGCCCTGGTCTCTTGGTTGCTTTTCCGCTTCCTCTTTCAAGATGGAATACCGCTCGACAACGTCCAATGGATTATTGTCATGAAGAAGATCCTCGGCGCCCTGTTTGTCTCATCGGCCGTTTTCCTGGGCGAAAAGACGATTGTCCAGCTGATCAGCATCACCTACCACCAACGGTCATTCGCTAATCGCATCAAGGATTCTAAGCGCGAGGTCTACTTGCTCGGCCTTCTCTACGATGCTTCGCGTACTCTGTTCCCCATGTACTGTCCCGAGTTCATTGAGGAGGACAGCATCATCAACGATAGTCTCGATGTTATGCTCAAAAAGGTCAAGGGAACAGGATCGGCAACACCGATGCGTCTTATTGGCAACGTCGGTGCCAACGTCGGTCGCCTGGGTGACAAGATCACCTCGGTTTTCGGAAACGTTGCGTCTGAAATTACCGGCAAGCAGGTTTTCAACCCCAACTCGTCCCACTCCATCTGTGTCGAGGCTCTTGAGAAGGTCAAGACATCTGAAGCACTGGCCAGGCGTATCTGGATGTCTTTTGTCGTTGAGGGCAGTGACAGTCTCTCGCAGGAGGACATCGAAGAGGTTCTTGGCCCCGAGCACAAGGAGGAAGCCGAAGAGTGTTTTGCCGCCATTGACGCGGACCAAAATGGTGACATCAGCTTGGACGAGATGGTGCGCAAGGTTGTCGAGATTGGTATCGAGCGCAAGGCCATTTCCAACAGCATGAAGGACATCAGCCAGGCTCTTGCCGTCTTTGACGAGATCTTGCTCTTCATCGTTGCTCTTATCGTCGTCTTCATTTTCCTCGCCTTCTTCCAGAGTACATTCATCACCACTCTGGCCACTGCCGGTACTGCCCTGCTCTCGCTTTCTTTCGTTTTCGCCGTCACCACTCAGGAATTCTTGGGTTCTTGCATCTTTCTGTTTGTAAAGCACCCATTCGACGTCGGTGACCGCGTCGACATCACCGGACCGGAGAAGGAGCAGCTCATTGTGGAGCGTATCTCTCTGCTCTACACCGTCTTTACCCGCATTGACAAGATGCAGGTCGTCCAGGTACGTTGCGAACTTTGAAATACGGCTGCTCTTGTCCTTCCGTTTCTGCATCACTCTAACCCAATCTGCCTTACAGGTTCCCAACATTGTACTTAACAATCTTTGGATTGAGAACGTTACTCGCAGCAAGGCCATGAAGGAGACGATCGATGTTAACGTCTCGTACGACACTAGCTTCGAGGACATTGAGCTTTTGCGTATGGAGATGGAGAAGTTCGTTCGCCATCCCGACAATGCGAGGGATTTTATGCCCGACTTCACCATTTCCGTTGGCGGCGTGGGCGATTTGGACAAGATGACGCTCAAGATTACTATCAAGCACAAGTCGAACTGGCACAACGAAGCTGTGCGTGCTACTCGCCGCTCCAAGTTCATGTGCGCCCTGGCCCTGGCACTCAAGCGTATCCCGATCCACGGCCCTGGCGGTGGCGGCGAGCCTCTTGGTGGACCCACCAACCCTACGTACTCTGTAGCCGTTTCCGATGGATTTGCAAGCGAAGCCCGTGACAAGGCCGATAAGGAGAAAGACAGTGCCAGGATGGTGCCTACCAAGACCTTCAGCCGCAACGGATCTTCTGCTAGCCAGAAGTCAAGGAGGGAGAAGGAGTCTGCCAACGAGTTGAACTCGCCGGTGGATGTTGCTAGACAGGCGGCTGCAGGCTACGGCAACAGAGACGGCGACATGCTTGATGACATGACTCCCGTCGAGCGTCAGCGCACAGATGACATTGCAAATCTGCGCAAGGAGATGATCACAAAGAACCAGAGTCTGCGCGGTCGCCGCCAGGCAGGACAGACGTTGCCACCACAGTCTCTGGGTGAGACAGGACCTCGCTTGACGTTGACACGCGAGGAGAGCAACTCGAACAGCAACCCGAGCCGCAGCCCTAGGTTCGATGTCGAATCGCAGACTGGCGGACTTTCCCCAGGAATGGGAAGCACCGGATTTGGAACGCCAGCGGCGGGCGGTGGCAACTCTACGTTCGCTGGAAACCCTTACTATTCAAGCAACGCAACCACTTTAGGTGGGGGTCAGGCGCAGCAAGGTTACAGCGTCTTCCCTCGGCCGACGGGCAGCTCTTCTCCGCCCTCGAGCAGCACCAACTTTGGGGGCCTCCAGGCACCATCCTCGGGAGCTCACCCGCTGCAGAGCGCGCCAACCACGGGATCACGAGCTAGGGGCCAAAGCGTCTCGTCGACGCGCGACTTGACCGCACAACGGCCTCCTCAGCAACAGGGCGGCGGTCCGGGCGGTCGGGTTTAGCTGAAAGATAAAAGATGAGAGGGAGATGAAGTTCTCCGAGATGATCATGTTCACACAAAACACAAAACACAGGCTCCTTGCGAGTTTTGTCCTGTAATATCTATTACACTAGACTTGGTTCTCTTTCTTTTCTTCTTGTTTTTCTTTTCTTTTTTACGACGTTTGATGACGGTGCGGAGATTTACAGTTGGGGGAGCCCCCTGGAAAATGACATCCTTGCATAGCGGGCTGAGGAACAAGGCCCTTGGTCCAGCGGTCAGCTGCATATTGATGGGACAGAGTCCCGTTCATTACTTTCAAAGAAAATAAACATTACGATTTTTTTTGTCTTTTGCATCCACTGTATTTTCATGTCTCGTAGCCTTGTTTCTGCTACGCTTGGTGATAAACAGTACTACGGTGCCGTGATTGAGGGATGTTGAACAAGTGGCTTGCTAGTTTTAGATGGCGAAGCCACAGTAGCTGCACCTAGGTAAGCCGCATACGTCAATCTAAGAAGCAGTATTCCTAGAGAGGAGAAAGCCTCCCCAGGCGAGTTCGGCCTGTCGATCTGAGTCGTACGCCAACGGCAGGCTTCTTGTGACTTTCACTTTTGGCGTGAACGATCAAGTCGGTTATGCCGGGTCTGATGGCAACTCAGCGTTCGGGTCGTGATAATCGGAGTCGATGGCTTGAATAATCTTCCGGACTGAATTCCATTGTATTCTTTGATAATACAAGTGGTGTGATATAAGATTGGGATGTCAGGAGATTGGATGCCTTGAGATTTGAAGCCTTCCTTGTAGATTAGATTTGTACGCGTCACATGTTCTGTCGTACTACTTAATTAGAAGAGATTTTCTTCTCCAAACTAAATTCTAACCACGAAACAGATACCGTGTGTGATACCTTACACTAAGCTTACCTTGGTTATTTGGACAAGGACAGTCGTTGGAGAGGTCTTTCATTTCTCTCCCGGCCGAATACGTTGATCGTCCGTTCATAATCTACTTGACTCTTTCATATTTTTAGTCCCCTGGTGGATAATGCTTTACCATCACTGTCATGAATTTGCCCTTTCAGGGAAAGGCAGGAGTTATAGAAGGATGGTCAACCATGAGAGCAGATCTACGTGATGGATAAGGCATGGCAAACAAGTAGCTGCTCATCCATGTCAGTGCTATGAACGTTGATTTAATTAGGTCTAGGCTGGACTTCTAGAACTAGCCTGGTACAGTAGAGTCGAAGGTTGTTTAATCAGAGATATGCCTCGCCATATTAACATGATACAGCATTCAGCACCCGGGATACTGTTTCGGGTCTCGGTGCAGTCAGCTCAGTACTATACCCTAAATTCAGGGTGGAAATGGGGCAGGGACAGAAGCCCCTCACGAACCCACCCCTGCATCACCGTGCTGAGCAACGTGGAATAGACAGACTCATCCCAGTCTGGGGGAGCAGGGTCAATCAGGTCAAGGTCAGTGAGGGGCACTTGCTGTAACACTTTTGGAAGGCCGAGAGGCCACGAGACAATCCGATCGATCTCAGGGGAAAAAAAAAAAAGAAGAAAAAAACGAGCTGACTGGGAAGCTTCCGCTCGGCCATGCGGTCTGTCGGACACCTTCTGTTCCTGCCATTCGTCGATCTGCTTTGTCCCGTTTTTCCCGCAAATCTTTGGAAAATGATCACTTCCCCGCCCACGTGTCTGGATTTTCAGCTTGCTTTACAGGACAAGCCAAGAGATCGTCAGCTAGGGGTCTCTCTTTGAAAATTAAAAACTTAAAAAATTTGCCGGTTCACCTTGTGCAGGGATCAGGTACTTGAGGTACCTGGGACAGACGAACGGGGAAGGCACGAAATGAATACTACTTACCGCACAAGAGCGTAAAACCCCGGTACGGGCTGGTTGAAGGTTGCATGTTGTATTTCATATTGGGTGCTGCTCAAGTGATAACGTAACCGTTTCATAAGGAAGGAGGACACTGGGTCTTGATTTTTTTATCCATGCATGTTGATTGAGTGTTGACTGGTTGTTTTGATCCCCGCAGATTTTTATTCTTTTTTTTTTTTTTTTTTTTTTTTTTTTTTTTTTTTGGCTTTTGTCCGCGAGATTAATCGAGCTGCAGCACAGCGAGAAAACCAGTCACCCACTTCCCCCAGAAAATCTCATCTTCAGTCGACCGAAGCAAACCACAGTCTCCACCCGAATCCGAGTCACTGGGGGCTAGTTGGGACCCTACGTGCCTGCATGCCCCTCCATCATGACTTCGACTCTAAACACTGGTGTTCCTCCTAAACAGATCCGTTTCGTCAACAATCAGGGACTACCACCCTCCAAACGGAGAAGGATAAGTGCGGCGTTCGTAAACCCACCTAAACCACCACATCGGACCTCTTCTAGTATAGTGTCGTGCAGCTACTGACTATAAGGTGCCGCCGCTCGTAGCTGCTACACCTGTAGGAGGCGCAAGACGAGGTGCGATGGCACCCGTCCTACATGTTCAACCTGCACCAAGAACGGCCATTCATGTCAGGGCTATGATGATATTCCGGACAGGAAAAGTGACGCCTCGCGCTCGTCTGACGTGAAGCGGGAGTATGCAGGGGAAGACGACGGCGGTGATAAGGACGAGGACGAGGAAGATGGGATTCCAGAAGACTGCGATTCCCAACGGATCGCCCACTCGGCCACGACCAGTAATCTGCAGTCTGACACCTCCCTTATGGATTCTTCATCCAACAGACAGCACGACGAGAGCAACAGGGTCCCCTACTTTAGGTATTTTGGCCCGACTGCAATAGTGCCCGGTTTCAAACAGATGGTAGTCAATGTGCCATACCCCCGCAGAAGCAGAGGAGGCTCCTTCTCGGCATCGTCGCCAACTGAGACCCGATCCCAGGCCTCTCATGGAACGCTGCACCAGGACGATCCTGTGCTCGAGAACCCCGAGGATCTGCCCGTATATGATCCCAACGACCCCGGGCCGACGGATCCCGCCATCGTCCAACTGATAGACACATTTTTCACACACCTGGGCTGTAACTATCCGTTCTTGCGCCGAGAAAAGTTTCTCAAGATGGTCAGCGAGAAGAGGGTGGAACCAATCCTGTTAGACGCAATACTAGCCCTAGCTGCAAGATTCCACAAGAAAAAGGACGACCGGGAGGCCATGGGGCATTTCTATGCCCAGCGGGCAAAGATGGCCACGGTGGACCCCTTCCCATGCCCGACTGTTGGTGCTGTCCAGGCCTATCTGCTGTTGGCGTACGAAAGCTTCGGCCAGGACCAGGATAGTGCTCTGTGGGCTTATCTCCAGCTTGCTATTGGAATGTCTATCGATATAGGCTTGCCGAGGAAGGACGGTGTCAAGTATCAAGGCGAGAAAGATCCTTGGTACACACTCGCCTGTATTCCAAAGTACGACGAAACTGAAGCAGGGCATGACAAACAGAGTAATGGAGAAGACACCCTTAGCCCGGAAGAGCAGGCCGAGGTTGAACAGGAGCGGATCAACACTTTTTGGGCCGTTTTTGTTCTGGACAGAGTCATATCCTCAGGCACCGGGCGGCCTGTTCGGTTCAAGGACGAAGACTTCGAGATACCTCTACCAGAACCGTCCCTGATTTCCGACAAGGGCTGGCCTGCACCGTTCCCCGATTTTATCCGGATTGTCCATCTATACGGACGAGTGTCGGATGTTTTGAATAATGTTAGCGATCCAAAAGAGCTTGCAGGGGAAAGCATACAGGGAAATCTCAGCAGCCTTGTCCAAGAGTTGACATTGCTTCACCAGAGATTGGACACTCGCCTCCATTTCAACGCTGTCAACTTTCAGGAGTACTCAAGGGCTGGCCAGGGCACGACATTCATCTTGCTTCATCTTTGGTTTCACACCTTGATCATCATCCTCCACCAGCCCGCCGTCATCTTTGGAGCAGTCGGGCAGATCGATGATCTCATGCCAAACGGCCGCGAGGTGGCCATCTCGAGCGCCAGATCGATTGCGGATATCCTCTCGTTTGCTGAACTTATCGACTCCAGAAGCGTCATAGGAAATCCTTTCACGTCCCAGCCCATGTACATAGCCGCCTGTGCCTTTCTGATGCAGTCCGGTGCAGCGCAGTCCTCGGCACCGCCACAGACCGACGCGGAACCGGCTGGCCTGACGAACGGCTTTGCTTTCACGGCCAAGGAGAAGGAGGCGAAGCAGCCCAGCTCGCTGCTTGCTTTTGGGGCAAATCAGAACTACCAACGGTGTTACAAGAGTCTTCAGCAGCTACAATGCTATTGGGGTGGTGTCAGGTACATACTCACAGCCTTGGATCAGAAGTCCAAGGGAATCTGGGACTGCGAAACGTACACGCTCGAGGAGTACGCCATGACCAAGAAAATTTCAGGAAGACGATCGTCTTCGCTGGGTCGGCTTCCTCGGGAATTCGAGATTCCTTCGAGTCCAAATGTGCCGCCCATGGTTGGCTTCTCTCTAACAGGCACAACCAACTCACCAAACTCGTCTCTCACCTGGGTTTACCAGAACCAAGCCAATGTCGCAACGAGCCTACAGGGCCTCCAAGGCCAGCAACCGGTGCGACACCGCCCTACGTCTTCAGCCCATCGCCAAGAGATACCCACCGGGGCTGCAATCGCAACGAATCCCGAGCCAGGCTATGATTCTGGAAGCCAGCCTCCCGCTGCACCGGTACCCCTCACACCTCCGGGAAACCTGGCCTACGAACCTCTGCGGAACGAACCCCCACAAGCCATATACACGCCGGCCTACCCACAAGCACCCGTCTCAGCAATGCGATTTTCGCCTGTGTCAGCAGCAAACATCTCACCCAAGCCCCGGTCACGGCAGAAGCGTAGATCTATATCTTCATTCAACAGCCCGAGGGCTGGCACATCGGCCAAGGAGCCATGCCGATCTTGTCTACCTAGTGGTGATGCCGCAAACGACCATCACCCTCCTCTGCATCTTCATCGCCAGCTTGATTCCAGCTCCGAGAGTACACCAAACGCTCCTCCTCCTCCGAGCACCACGATAGGAAACAACATATACACGGCGGTGGCGCACTCATCAGTGGCCAGCTATGAGCCGTCCCCGGTTCCAAACGGCGGCGGGCCGTCCTCGATGGCGGCGCTATCAGGCAACACTGATCGGCAGGCCGTCCAGTTCGAGCGCTCTCAGTCGGGAGGGTACTCGTCGCCCATGATGCAGACCGCCGGCGTTGTGACGCCAAGCAGCGGGTACTACCCTCAGCCTGCCGATCTGACCTTTGACAGTCGCGAGATCACATGGGGCCAAGACCCGGCCGAGGCCATGGCGCCGTGGCTGGTAGAGTACTTTTCGACCAACGACATAATTGGCCTCTTACACGCGAGCGGTGGCGGCGAAGAGAACAATGGGGACTAGCCGCCCGGTATGGTAATCAACCAAATTGAGTGTCGGAACATGGTTTTTTTTTTTTTTCGGTTGACTTATTCTTTACTAGTTTATTTTTTCAGTTTTCAGCATGATAGCGGCTGCATTTAGATAAATCGATACCCCTCAGTTTGTAGACTGGTTCCTTTGTCTTGTCTAGCGGCTCGTCATTGTCCGATATACTTTGATATGTGCGTGCATCTGGGCATAAATGGTGTTGCGATCGAATTTGCATTGCCCCCCGACTAGAAATATAGCTCTTGCTCACCGAGTGCAATGTTATCACTGGTCGAGCGACTACTTCGGTCATTTGACTTCATGATCAAGACATCGTTGGTATAGCTATCCCACAGAAAGCAATATATACGAGGAGGCAGAAGTAGTCATTCATAATCACAATGGTTGACGCCCAGAATCATACAAAATGGATTTGTTTCAGCCATATATTTTTGTTCTATGCCTATCGTCCCATCTCTTGACAGCCGCTCAGGCATGTGTCATGGTGAGAGCATCCTTGAATCTACGCAAGTTGAGTTTGTTTCTTGTCAGCAAATTCCGAGGCGCAAACGAACAGACAGAAAAAGGGGAAATGGAAATCCTTTTTTTTTTGGCTTACTTTTTGACCACCCTCTCGATACCATCACAGCCCAGCTTCAGAGTCTCCATCTTGGGGCCGTACGAAAAGCGGACAAAGTGGTGGCAGGGCGAGTCGAACAGGTCGCGGCGGCGGGCGGGGTTCAGGTCGAAGAAAATGCCGGGCACGACGATGACCTTTTCTTCGAGGCAGGCCTGGAAGAAGTTGAGGCCATCCTCGATGGGCTTGGGCAG
Source organism: Pyricularia pennisetigena (assembly GCF_004337985.1). Classification (NCBI taxonomy): domain Eukaryota; kingdom Fungi; phylum Ascomycota; class Sordariomycetes; order Magnaporthales; family Pyriculariaceae; genus Pyricularia; species Pyricularia pennisetigena. Next base: position 2,000,893 of record NC_043744.1, read on the forward strand.
GCCCTCGAGGTTGAGCCACAGGTAAAAGGTCGAGTCGGGCACGAACTTGATGGTGAAGCCCATGTCGCGCAGGCGCTTGACCACGTAGTCGCGCTTGTCGCGGAAGTGCTTCTGCAGGGCCTTCATCTCGGCCTTGACGAGGCTGGGCTCCAGCATCGGGATGGCGGCCTCCTGGAAGGCGACGTTGGTGCCGCCGTCGAGGTACGAGCCGCAGGAGCCGATGCTGTGGTGAAGGGACGGTTTGTTCAGTCGATTGGGTTTACTTGATCGAGCCACTGGGGATATGGCGACTGGAGATATTTGCTTACGCCTTGATGAATTCCTTGGGGCCCAGGATCCATGCCACACGCCAACCGGGAAGACGGAAGCGCTTGGTGAGACCGTCGATGATGAGCACATCGTCGTCGTCGACATCAATGACGTTTTCCTGTGATTTTTTTATTTCAAACGGGATAAGCCTGGGCTCACACTTGATAAAGCGAAATTCAACTTGGTAAGCCACTCGGGCCAGTCATGACTTACGGCGGCGCTGATGGTGGTTCCGTCGCAGTCGCTGGTGTAATTGTATCCGGAGTCTTGCGATAGATATGTGATTAGTTTGACAACCTTCAGGTGGTCTGTTTGGTCTGCTCCCCAAAGACAGACAGTGTCAGGCTGTGGCAAGGGACCTACAAAATTCATCCGAGATAAAGGTGGCGCGGTCACGGCACAAATCCTGAATCTCAGCCAGCTCGGGGTTGGAAACGACCCTGCCGGTGGGGTTACGGGGGTTCGAGGTCAAAATAACACCGGTACCACGGGCGATTTCCTCGGCGATCTTGTCCGGGTTGATGTGGTAGCCATCATCCTCGGACAAGGGCACAGGGATGGCGGCAATGTCCTTGAAGAGCGACAACATCTCGTTGTAAGCCGTGTAGTCAGGGATGAAGAAGGACAGGTACGAGTTGTTGAGGACGGCAGCAATACGGATAAGACCAGCACGGCCACCGGGCACGATGGCGACGTTCTCCCAGGTGTAGAGGCTTTCCTGGCCCTTGCGGTGCATCTCGTTGTAGAGATGGGCGACGGCCTCCCTCAGGGGCCTGATTCCGGCGGTAGGGCCGTACTCGCGGCTGTTGAGGGTGACGTCGACGCTGGTGGGCCGCTTGAAGCAGCCCTCGATCTCGTCTTCTACCTCGGGGGCGCCCTGGCCGAGGTTTGCCCACTTCTCGGGCTCCTCCATGAAGCCATACTCGGTTGCGCGCTCGGTACACCAGACGACACCGGTCGAGGCTCGAGTGGGATCGAGGCCGGCATGGGGGAGATGTCCTTCGTGGGCGGCACGGAACTGCCTGTGGATCTTGGACCCAGCCTCTGGATTTAAAGAGCACACATCAGCTCAATCTATGAAGCAAAGCAACGGCTAAAACCGTTGTACAAGTTATCAAGAGTCTGAACTAGTTGGAGACGCAAGTTGCTGGAAGTTGCGCCGTGCCAAGACAACCAAGGAGTGCGGATCGGAGCGATATAGCACTTGGCTGGTGGAATGAATACTAGACTAGCCTAGAGAGGCCGGATGCGGGGTATATTTTTAATTATTTGACACAACCAAGAACAAAAGTTGCTTACCGTTGGCGCTCGGTTCCGCAATGGAGAAGCGCCGCGAGGGCTTTGGAACTCCCGTGTTCCGGTTGATACTGAACTTGCGGTTGCTGAACATGATTGCGACTCACCAGCCAGGTAGACCGGAATAGAGGAGGAAAAAAAAAGCTCGCAAAAAAAGAGTGAAAGGAATTTTGGGCGGCGGTCCTGGTTTTGGTTATGGGCAGGATGGATGCCCACGATGGCCGCCAAAAATGTACCTGTCAAAGTCTGTAACAAGGATATCCTAGTTACAGTGCAATTGGGGTAGGAAGAAAATTGGAACTGTAGCAAATCAAATGTTGAGGAGCTGCAGGGTGGGGTGGATGGAATAAGGGGAAACCACTTGTGAGGGTCGAACAGAAGTAAAGAACAAGATATGAAGCAAAAGATACTTGACAGGTGGTGATACTTGGGATAATGCAAGACATTCGCAGAAAAACCAAGATTCCAACTTTGATCATGTTCAAAAGAAAAGAAAGTCAGTGAGACCAAAAAAAAAAGGAAATAAAGCAACTGGGGTTTTGTCACGGGTAGGTCCGCCTCGTTTTTCATGTCGATTCCAAAAGAATAGCATGATGACGACCACTCGAAGCTATTTGGTGCTACTAATTACAAGTGAAGGCGGTCAGCGACAGGAATAACCAGGATATTCCTCACATCCTGCATGTTCCGCCGACAAATCGAAACCAGGGGGGGAGGCGTTCCACTAGTTGTCTCTCTTCTGAGGAACGTGCCGTTAAAGTTGACAACCGCTTACGTATAAGTAAAAGACAAGATGCAGCCACTAGAGGTGGGTTGCATTATATTGATTACTGCTTACGTTTTTTTTTTTTTGGTGTGGTTTGCTGTGGCATTATCGCCTAGCAAGCACGAATGATATTGCTATAGATGTAGGCTTTTTGTTTTTGTAAATCAATGGAAGACAAGAAGAAAACAGTGACTATTACAGACTAGACTAGCAGACATCTTCAGTCTTTTCAGTGTCAGTGATTCCCCGCAACCCCCACATTCCAGGCGTTATTTGACGTGCTTGAATCGTGACGCACGACGAGGGGTCAACGATGTGGCTGCAAAAAGAAAGATCTTACCCTGGTTCGAATCAGGGTCCATCACGTGATTTAAGTACTGCTGGGGTACCTGAGGTATGTACAAGATCACACTGCTGTGGAGCCCCCAACCTCGTCTCGTAGACAAAAATCCACAAGGCTAGGCTCAAGGCTTCGGAATCTTGTTGGTCTTGAAGTGGACTGACGGGCAAGAGTCATAGTTGGGGGGGTTTTGTTATTTTATGCTGCCTCAGACTCCAGCCTACAGTACAATAAGTCCCTGAAGGGAGAATGTGATGCACATCGGCCGGGCTATGCAGCTGCTACCGGAAGCGAGGGAGCGCACAGGACGGGGCGCAGTTGCCTGGGCACTCTTTCTACATCTGTCTAAGCCTTGGACTTGAACCAATCAGCGAATAAGTTTTAACGCAGTCAACCTAGCCTACACATTTGCCTCGCGTGGCCAAGCCGAAATGGATTAACCATAGCAATGCAAGCTATGCTGACTGTCTAAGCGCTTGCGAGACTTGAAACTATCATGAAGTACAAAAGTGTGCAAGTGCATACATACGTTTGATCGATTGGGCATGAAAGCAGTTTTCTTTTTGGTATTCCAACGACGAGATCAGTCAAACAAAGGCTACTTAGAAAACCACAACCTGCGCTTTCCCTTCTGTTGCTTTTCACACAAACACAAAGGCGCTCCTTGTCACAAACATTGTACCTCCATCACAAATCAGATTTAATTTAATCAAGCGCCTGCCGCCAGTACACACAGTAGTACATCCTAACAATCCATCACATCAACCACAAGCACACACCCATCGACGTCTCTATAATTGACTTTCTTTGACACGCGCAGCAGCACTACTACCTGCCATAATCAGTCAACTCAAAACCATCCACAACAATGAGCTTCTTCGGCTCGATAAAAGGTCGTTTCTCCAAGAAGGGCTCCGAGAAGAGCGCGGCAGCCGAGGCGTCTTCAAGCACACAACCAGCTCAGCCGCCACCCGCATACACGCCCTTTGATACACCACCAGCGCCACCCAGGAAGGACACGGGCGTCGGCTTGCGCGCGCAGGACGTCACCAATGATGACGACCCCTACGCTTTCCTCGCCCACTTTGACACCATGTTCCTCATCGACGACTCGGGCTCAATGGCCGGTGCGCGCTGGCGAGAAGTCCAGACGGTGCTGAACCAAATCGTCCCCGTCTGCGCCACGCACGACGAGGACGGCATCGACATTGAGTTCCTCAACTCGAGGACCAAATTCACCAACGTCAAGGACCCGGCCGCCGTCGACGACGTCTTCCGCAAGGTCTTCCCCACCGCCGCCACGCCCACGGGCCGCCGCGTCAGGGAGATGCTGCACCCGTATCTGTGCGAGCTGGAGGCGGCCGTGAGCGCCGGCAAGAGGCCGTCTCAGACGGGCATGAAGCCCATCAACCTCATCGTCATCACCGACGGAGAGCCCAACGACCGCGCCCCCAACTTCCTTCCCGACGTGCTCGAGGACGTCGCCCAGAGGCTCGACAAGATCCGCGCCCCGCCGCACCAGATCGGCGTGCAGTTCTTCCAGGTCGGCCGCGACCGCACGGCCGCGAGGGCGCTGCGCGACCTCGACGACAACCTCGGCGGCAAGGTCAAGGGCGGCAAGCTGCGCGACATTGTCGACACAGCCACCTTTGATCTCGACGACGGCGAGACCTCTGTCTTGACGTACGAGGCCGTGCTGAAGGTCGTGTTGGGTGCCGTGGTGCGCAAGGTCGATCAGAAGCACGTTCCTGACCAGAGGCAGTGAGTCTGGTAGGCTAAGGCTTTGGGTTTGAAGCGTTTTTGCTCTCTCTCTCTTTTTTTCATGTCTTCTTATCATTTGTTACCTTTCAGTTGATGATACCTTGAATCCTTTAGACTGCTTTTTTTCTTTTTTTTTACGGAGTCAGGAGTTGGAAGTTTGATAACGTCGATAGGGTCCAGTTTCTATTCCTCTTTTTTGTTCATAAAGCGTTAGGTTTTCTTCCTTGGAATGCAATGTCTAGATTCATCGTGCCGAACCTTTGTGTTATACCCCATGAAACGTAAGTTCTCAATACGCCATGAAATCAGTATTGCACATATAATACAATGAGTATTCACCGCCTCTTACTATCACTATCAACATGCCGATTCCGACCCATTTATCTCTTTTCCCCGTGCACCTTTGATTATTGAATGATACTCGAAGCCCTTTTCCCCAATTAGTGCAGTTATTGCTCTTTTTCTAAAAGAAAGACATCGAATTATGAGCTGCTCCCGATTCATTGACTGGTCCTTCAAAATCCCATTACGTCTTGTCATGCCATCCATGTTGCATAAAAAACCCGGAGCCCAAAACGACAGAGGAAGTAGAAAGAAAGAAACAAAGAACGCAAAGATAAAGAGAGAACTAATTCCTCAGACCAAAGGGATAAAGGACTGTCAAGGTGTGAAAAAAGCACCTCGCATACAGTCTGTCATGTCGAGATAAACCTCGAATAGACTTTGATTTCCATAGCCCTTTGAGTGGAGAAATGTTTTTCTGTCTTTCTCATCGCCGAGGCCAAATTGCTCGCGGGGGTCCCACGAACACACGAGAAAAATAAAATACCGCAATACCGTTCCTGCAGAGCTTGTGCCACTCATAAACGGTTTTTGTCCGGAAACAGAACCACCCTCCCAGGCAGCGCGATAAGTAAGAGCTAGCCCGAGAGCTGAGAAAGATGAGAAGAAAAAAAGAAAAAAGCGAGATGAAGTGAAATGTGCCGTGTGCTTCGTGAGTCCGAGTAGGCTTTAATGCTTACAGACGACATTGACTGATGTGGGTTTAGCCTCATGAGCTCTGATGATGCAAAACGTCGTGGTGAGGGACGTCCAGACACAGCCAAGGTTTTTTTTTTCTTTTTTTTTTTTTTTCCTCCATGAACAAGAAGCAAAACCCTCACAACCCCCCTCCTCTCTACGGCATCACCATGACCTTGGCCTTTGCAATGTTGCGCAGCTGCGTGGTGGAGCCAGAGTCATCCCGGATGGTCATGTTGGGCGTGACGACACACATGACCCTCCACTGCTGCAGCTGCAGCTGGGTGCCGGAGACGCTGGAGGCGTTGACGGCGTAGTGCATCTGGTCCGAGAACTTGACGCCGCAGTCGCTGAAGCCAAAGACGAAGCTCAGGCGGGCCGAGAGCACCCGGGCCGAGGTCTCGATGGCGTTGACGGCGATGCCGTAGAGGTCGTGCGAGGCCAGAGCGCGGTCGGCGTCCTCGCGCATCAGCGGGCCGGCCATCTCCTTGAAGCGGTGCACCATGTCGCTGACGCGCTGCTGGCGCACGCTCGGCCAGTCGGCATGCGACAGCATCTCGACCACGCACTCGGCCTGGCCGTTCTGCACGTGGCGCCGTTGCTCGGGCGTCGCCGCGTCGCCCAGGCCCTCGCGCATCCGCATCAGCATCGCGAGCCGGTGCTTGGCCGGGCCCCGGAGCTGCCCGCTCGTGCCCGTGCGCGACGGGTCGTCGGCCATCCAGGCGTCGATGGAGAAGACGTGGAACACGAGGAACTGCACCATCATGCGGCAGATGAAGTAGCAGCGCACCTCCGAGTCCGAGAGGAGGAACTGCACGTGCGACGCCGCGTTCTTCATGTGGTCCGGGTACGTGAGCTCCAGCATGTACTCCCAGAGCCGCGGGTACCGCCGCGGGATCTGCGCGTCGCTGGCCACGTTCGCCTTGTTGCAGTGAGACCGCACCCAGCCGATGACGTACGTGAAGATCTGGTCGAACTCCTTGCGCCACTCCTTGCCCACCGCGTCCAGGATCAGTCCGTCCTCCTCGGGCTCGCCCTCGAACATGGCCATGGACTTGTTGGCGCCCGCCTGCTCAAAGAGCTGCAGCTGCATCTGCTGCTGCGCTCGCGTCGGGCCCGACGTCTGACGGTGGCGCGCGGGCGGCTGGCCTCCCTGGCCGGCGGCATGGCCAGGTGACGTTTGTTTTGTGTGCAGCTGGAGGGCTTCCTTTCGCAAAGGTACCTCCTGAGCTTGATGCACGGCTGCGGATGATCCCTTGGCTGCCGTGCCCTCCGGGAGCTGCGGAGTGATTTGACCGCGGAAGGGCCGAGGTGACGGCCTGCGGGGCTTGATGTTGGATGCAGAGGATGAGGGGTGCAGGGAGGAATTACCACCGGGACTAGGGGAATCGACATCACCTCCGTTGGCCGAAGGCGGACGACCACCGATGGCGCCAGGAGGGCGTATGTCCGAGGTGCTGCGGAGCCCTAGCTCGGTCTTGAGAAGGGGGATGGGCGAACCTCCGTCTTCAGCCGCCCAGTAATTGCCGCCACCGTTTCCATCGTGATTTCCGTGACCGTTGTCAATGTTTTTACCATGGCCGTATTGACCCATGGCATGTACCCGAGCCTGGCTCTGGGCCAGTTGACGCGGCGTGGGGCCCATGATGGGCACATCAGACTGCCTCGAGGATACGGTTGACTGCTGTTTGTTGGGCGCATGGTCCCCATAAGCCGACGTTCTAAGGTTCTCGAGGGCTGCCTGTGCCGGGCGGCGGGTAGGGCTGCCCAAACTGTCGCCGACCACAGAGCTGTGCGGCCGCATGGTGAGCAGGGGCATGCCTCCGCTGGAAAAGCCGTCAACGCTGCTGCCATTGTGACTGTTGAAGCTTCCGTTGTGGCTATGGCTGTTGACGGAAATACTTGATTGGCGACCAGCCATGTGATCTCCAGCAAATCGGCCTCTCAGGGAGCCACCACGGCCACGATAGGTAGTGCCTCTTACCGAGCTGCCATAGCGGCCGGAGAAGTGACGACCGGGGGTGACAGGGTTTGCGAGGGCGCCAGGATGACGAACAGGCATGTTCTACAGCTTGTTAGCGGGCTTCAAGGCACCAAATACGTAAGAGGTAACTGATAATAGACTCAAATATGGTGCTCAAACTCACAAAGTCTTGATCAGCTCGTCGTCTTAGGTCGCCAATGACCTGTGAATACGTCGAGTGAGATCCATTTACGGGAATACCATTGCCTCTCACTCGCTGGGGCATGATGGAACCATCCTCGTACGCGGCCAGCTCGGTCTGTAGCATGCGAATTTGGTGACGAAGCTGGTCACCATCATGAATGGAAGACTCGAGCTGGGAGCGGAGATTTGCCATGGCGGACGCTGTACGACTACGCTCGGTGAAAACCTCCTGCTCGAGTGAAGTGATGGATAGCTGAATGGTAAGAATACGGTCTCCAATGGAGCGCATATCGCGGTAGTAATTCGCCTGAGCTTCCTCACTCAGCCCAACCTGACGGTGGAGGGCCGTTTGCAGGTGGAAACAGATGGGCTGGGCTGCGTAGCAGGCATCCCGAATCTCCTGAACACAGGGTTTTGAAGTTATGAGATCGGGGCATACAGTTAGCAGTTGTGCTTGAGCAATAGTATCAAACAAAAAAAGATGGGCGATGAGACTCACGGCAAACTGCGGAGGGGGTGACCCAATGCCTGATAGACGAGGCTGGCCCCCGTCGAAAGGATTCACAGACATCCTGCTGCTACCGTTGTTGCGCTCATTCAAGCTGTAGGGAGGGCTCTGTTCTACTTCAACTGGGCGTCTCAGTTGTGAGACGTGCCGCTTGTTGATAGGTGTCTGGGGCCGACCGTTCGGTGGCTGCCTGATGTTGTTCTCTCGCCTCACGGGTGTGTTTTGCAGCAAAGCACCGCCAGGTGACTGCGAGACAACCGAGTCAGTGTCCTCGTTCATTGCGTGGTAGAAGTGCACAGCAGGATGAAGGAAGGAATCGAGAGCAAAAAAGGGCGAGTCCTCGAATAGGTAAGTTTTGAGAGAATGGCGAAAGGCAAAACAAGAAAAAAAAAAAAAATAGAAAAAGAAAATAACAAAGCTTTGATGTGAAAAGGAGAAGAACGAGGACTCCTCTGTTCTGCGATACGGCGCAGAGGAAAACAAGACTGGGATGGTGAGTTTGCTTGATGACTTTTGAGGTAAACGTAAAAGTGAGAATGACGGAAAGGTTTGGGAGTTGAGGTGGATGAGGTATTCGACAGCTGGGTCCTCCAAACCGTACACTAGGAACTATGCCCTACCCAGAGCGGCATCTCCCTGAGGCAGCGTGCCATCACTTTGCTCTCACCCTGTCCTCACCTTACCTTTACTACAATGTTTGTCTGTAAATGCGAGCTGTTCGAATGGTCAAAGCTTTCAGCTTACAAACCAGCAAGGCCTTTCTTTATCCTTTCAACATACTTTTCATGGAAATAGATATATCCGTCTTGGTTTTGAACAGCCTCAGGACACCGCCCAACGAACTTATTGAGCTTGGGCCCATGGATATGCATGAGTGGTGATCCTGAATGTAGTGTTTCTCGGAAGTTTTGGGGGACAGCTGGCAAAGAAATGTCGACCAAGCTTGATACTAAATAGTCTCTGTTGATCAAATATCTTGGCATTTCACATGCAAAGATATGCTGTCGACCGAGATAAGTTGCAATACGTTAACCAACTGGCATCACCTTCAGACGGGCGTGATCCGTGGTTGAATGTGTACAAGATGTTAACCGCACCAGCAGCTGTCAAATAGAAAAGGGTCTCATGCTCCGAACTACAGTCACTCGCTAAAGGGAGTTCGTGGTTTGAAACAAAAAAAAAAAAAAAAAAAAAAAAAAAAAAAAAAAAGCGGTTATTTCGCATACGGGCACCTGCGAAAAGAGCCTGGGGCGTGTCTGTCAAGGAACCAGATATACCCAATGAATGACAGCAAAATTGATCAACGCGCAATTCTAGGCGGGAACAAATTGGCTTACAGTAGCGAATCAACAGATACGAGGCGAATTGGTACAATCATTAAGTATTATATTCATCCATCTTGATATCATCGCCCTTGCCTCCTGAACTTGCTCGGGACGTTTTCAAGCATGATTTCGTTGCTCGCCATCATCTTGTCGATCTTCTCCTGTTCCAGTTCCATCTTTTCGTGGTGCTCAAAGTGTTTTATATCTTCGGGGTGCTACAACAGAATGGGAATTGAACAAGTCAGCTATCAGGTGCTCCGTACGTTTGACCACCAATGCAATCGAAATATCGGAACTGGCTTACCGTGAGGTCCTCCAACTTTGTGTTCTCGTCATGGTACTTCTCCCAGTGATGTATCTCATACTCGTACTCGTCATCACCGTGGTGTCCCGGCCCCAATCCCAGATCAGGTAACGTCTTGCCCTGGTGGATAAAGTCCAAGAACTCCCCGTGCGAAACGAAGCCGTCGTGGTCCGTATCCAGCATGTCCATCAATTGCTTGGTGATCTCTTCCTTGCGCTCCTTGGTGACGTGCTTGTTCGACTCGTCAAAGACGCCGTAGGTCCGCAGCAGCTCCGACTCTTCCAGGTAGCCGTCGCTGTTGAAGTCGTGCAGGGTGAAGAAGGACGCAGCATCCCAGTGGTCTGCGTGGTGCTCCTCCGCCATGTGCTTGACCATCCAAGAGGCGTCCGCTGGCACCTCGGGCTTTTTGCCGTAGCCGCCGTGGTCGCCGTGTGCCCTGGCGACGCCGAGAAAGCTCGCGAGGAGCAGAAGAGGGGATGACCGCATCGTTTGTCTTTTTTTTTTTTTTTCTTTTTCCTTGTTGTTGTGTGTCTGTGGTGGTGCATCCGGATGCGGATCTATTGCATTGTATTTATCCTCGACCGGCCAAGTAAAATCAGACAAGAGATAAAGGCTTGCTTTCAATCTGAATGTGGTTTTTGTAAAATCACAAAACAAAAGAGTTGAAAAGGGTAGTTGCGACCTCCGTTCAATTCATTTCAATTCGGTCCATCCAAACAGGGTTCAAGGATCTCGGGCTGTCGCAAAGTGGGGCTGTTGTATAGCGAAGCCAGCCATTCAGTCTCTTGCTTTAATGTGGCGCTAAGCAACATACTAGGACCAGCATAGTAGTAGCTTGAGCTTGTACCTACATTAGTGATGCTGAGGGACATCCTTGATGGTTTGTTCATCTGACGTCTTGACATGTAGGGACCAATGTACTACTAGTCAACTCGGCCGACAACAATTTGTGTGTCTGGACAACAAAATTGTTCGCAGATGACCATTTCTCTTCATGTCATGTTACCGCGTTCATTACGTTAAAATCCAGTCCTCGAGAGTCACCATTTCTACCCTAGGAAATCCAGCTCCATAACCTGCATAAACGGTTTTCTCCAAATTCCGAATCCAAAAGGGGCCAGCCCCAGACTACATTCGTTTCACTTCCTCCCCTCGCCAACAAGTCGTGGCTCTTCACTACAAAACTTCATCCTGTCCAAATCGTTGAGGCTTGACCAGCTGTTCCGCTCCGAAAGGTCAAACACCGGCCGACTGCTCCGGAGAGCTGCTGCTTCCGCGGCAATGGTCCTCTCATCGACCCTTGGTGCGTCGCGCGCCTCTCTCGCGTACGTCTCGGTGTGCTCCCACAGGGCCCTCGCTTCACCGCGAAGCTGTTCCGAAGTCTTGGCTAGTCCCATGGGGCAGTGCGCCCTGTGCCGCGCGGGGAAAGCATCCGGCTTTGAGCTCAGCGGGCTTGTTTCTGCCGACCTGTAGCCCGGCCCCGAAGAGCACCGGGTAAGAGGGGTCAGGATGCGCTCTGATGATCTGCCGGGCGCACATGCACGTATTCCCAGTGCGTCCTGCGCTGTGTCGGTCGAGCACGACACCGATCTGAAACCCCCGTCTGCAACCTCTGGCGAAGCCGCGAGCGGTCCGGCTAGTAAATTTGGAATCACGAGCTTTTCCTCATGTGGGCGCGCCGGCCGCGTGGGACTCGACGGCGGGGTGCTGGCTTGCGGCGTTGGTGCGGTGGTTGTGGCACGTCTGTTACTGCCGATGCCCGACAAGGGGACGTACTCATTCCGCAGTGACGACGTCGCCACCTGCGGTCTAGCCGACACGGCCCCGGAGCCGACCGAGCCGCCGCTCGTCCGCCTGTGCTCGGCGCTTCCCAACGTCCGAGGCGGCAGCTGCGGCTCGTGGTCGGCAAACGGGTTGCTGACCGGAGACGTGGGGTGCAGGCCGGACGTTTGTTCCCTCCGCGGCTCCAACTTGACCACCGTCGGCGAACAAATGGGGGAGGTGGGAAAAACGAACGGACTCCCGGGGATGCCGCCGTCGTCCCAAAAGACGTGCTTGCGCGATGCCGGCGTGTGCGCTCTACTGAGGTCGCCGTCCTCTGCCGGACCCAGAGGCGTCAGGGGCGGCGACTCGGCGCGCTTGAAGATGGACTGCAGGTACTTGCGGTCGCGTAGCCGTGGAGGCGGCGACAGCGGCACGATATCCGCTAGAGGTCTGGTGGACCTTCCCCTCGTACCCCTGCCGCTGCTGCTGCTGCCACTGCCGTTGGCGTTTGATATGAGGTACTTGGTCGTCGCGGACGACGTTCTCCGCCCTGTGTGGTGCTGGTTATGCCTGAGGTGTGCCTGGAGCAGGCTGCCCTGGAAGGAGTCTGTCTTTCTGCTCTTTTTCCTCCTCCACAGATAGCACGTCAGGAAGCCCAATATCACCAAGGTGACAGGCACGCATACTGCGATGGCAGCCACGCCGCCGATTGTGAGTTGGCCCTGGGTGACTGTGGCGGCTTTCTCGAACCGGTCGTTCTGTGCTGCCGCTGCCGATGAGCCACCCCCTTTGCTACTCTCGGAAGTGGCGCTAGGCTTGATGCTGGAGCTTGGTGGCGGCGTGCTAGTTGAGACCGTTGAAGTGGACGACAGTGATGGCTGCACACCCAATGGCTCCCAGGCAGTTTTGCTGATGAGCGACGGGGAAGGCACCGATGTCGTCAATGAAGGAAGCCGAGCCATCGTGCCATCACTTGAGGCTTTGGGCCGAGTAGGATTCAAGGTTGAAGCAGGATCTGCCAACGCGGTCATTACAGCATCGCCGCAACGCCCACTGACGTCGAAAGGCTCGTCGATATAGAAGGAGCATGTGTATCCCTCAGGCGGTGGACCCGGGTCGACAAGTCCACGGCGGCCAAGACTGTGGTTGGCATGATAATCAGCACCCATGCTCGACCAAATTCGCCCCTACAAGTACCCCGTCTCATGTTTCAAGAAAGGGTTGAGCTCACTTCTGACACTGGCTGATTACTCTATTCACGGTGGCTGTCACGTTCCGATGGGCATCTTAGCATATGACAGAAATTTCATCATACGCGGCATAATGCAAGCTTGCGTGGGTGAGTGAGCGAATTCACTTACGGTCCTGACCCAGTCGCCTCGGCTGCTGGTTAGCAACACCGCAGAATGTCGAATCGCACCAGTAGAGGGCCCAGAGATCCTCGGGCGAGGCAAAGATTTCCAGAAAGGCGCACATGTCGACAGTGGTCTCGCCGCAATAAGGCAACCCTTTGGGCAGCATCCTCGTGATGGCGGCTTTTGCGCACTCGGCCAAGCATTCAGGGGGGTTCGAAAGCCCTTGGTCCACCAGCTTTGCTATGCGCGCCTTGTCGCTTGGCCGGCTCCCGTCACAGTCAAACATGTTCAGAAGAAGAAAAAAAAGAGTATAAGGACTTGGCTCCGGTCCTCGTTTGTCTGTGTTGTGGTGACTACGCCGTTTTGCGTGTTGTGCGTCGGACCGCCCTAGATGATGCCGTGTTTTGTGCGTGAACTGGTAGGTGCAGAGTCGAGCGAGTTTAGAGTACTGCGGAAACTGTTTTTTTTTTTTTTTCTCTCGAGGACGACTGCAACGACCCCGGGTTATTTTGTGTTTGCGAACACTGGCGGTGATACCAAGCGACCTCGCTGATCTGCAGCCAAAATCTATCCCGGCTAACAACAACAAACAGAGCTCAGGCATAAAAAAGAGAGGATTGTGATTACAGGCGAAACATCCGGACCGTCGTCGGGAAGAGTGCCCGTAATGTCGTCTTGATGTTTTCTTGTTGCTATGTTTTGTTTTGTTTTGTTTTCGACAGGTCAGTTATCACAAGCAACGGCAACTCTGGGTGTTTGATGCAAGCATTTGTCCCCGGCCCATATTTAGTTGTCTCGAATCTTTCCTTTCCTAGCATCTTTTCCTTTTCTCCAGAAAAAAAGGGGGAAGGTGAGCACTAAGTAGAGATTTTCTAACCTTGCACTTCATCTATGTTGTACGATATTTGCACCACCTTGGGGACCCTCAAACCTCTACGCATCCACTCATTGTGCGTTTCCCCGATACTTCATCTCTCTCCTTTTTTCTTGCCCCAAGAACACGGGTTCTGGTGCTTCTCGAGCGGTTCGTATGCCCTGTCCTATCATTTGCTGGGCTACACAGCTTTGCAAAATCCCCTGCTTTGCGAGCGTTGGGCGAGCCCTAGCGTCATGGAATCGCATCCCGGGGGAGATCAGCTCTGCGGAAAAAGATGCCCGAATGTTTAAGCGGTTCGTAACTTTTTTTTTTTTTTTCTCGCGGCGTACAGACATTGCCGTAACCCAGCTCTCCTTATTCGATGAGCCACCGTCATGAACACATGGGAGGATCGGGTGCCCTTTCACTTTGTTCGAGAGCTCAAGTCTCTCTTTAGATTACGAATCGCGGCCATTGTCCAACTCAGCAAAGGTACCTTGAAATCACGCAGTTACTCTCTCTATTTCTTCCCTCTTTTTTTCCCCTCCCCTGCCCCGAACAACTCTCGGAACCTACCTTGGCGTACCACAGCACTACTGTGCTCTTCCATCGCCTGACGAGAACAAAAGGGAGGGTCTCGTATGGGAAGCAGGTCCGATGAAGAAGCGGAGCCTCCGATAACCCCCCGGTGCCGGCCAATGAAAAGGGTGTAAAATGGCAGCATGCAGGTTCCCGTTGCACAACCTACACGGCTGCAACCTTTGATCTAGGGATCGACGAGCAGAGAGGAAGGGGGTCTAGAAAATCTCTCGACGATTCTTTTGAGTCATCGCCGATCAAGCATGGGGCTGTTTTGTCATTATCCCTTTTTTTCTTGACTTCTTTTTTATATATATATATATATATATATATATATATATATATATATATAGGGTTACTCGGCCGCTGCGTCAGATGCCGTCATTTCTTGATCTTGTTCCAAGGGCTGATGCCGAGCATCTTTGGGACATAAGTGCTAGGACCTGAACAATTACCCCAGCTGCGAGTCTCGGCACTCTGTGAGGCACAAGGCTAGGGGGTTGGGGAGGAGTTAATTAGCTGGTAATCTTGGTGTTTGCCATTCCTACCAGGAACAAAACAGGGAAGAGCGGAAGCAACGCAAGCACAGGAATTTCATGGCAATCATTAAAGGTACCGTCGGACGCGGGAAGCACTGACCAGAATGAAGAGACTCCTTCTGGTGGCAGAGATAGAGAGCGAAAGTATTTTCAGCACTCATAGTAACCTCTATGGCGTACACAATGTTAGGTTGACGGGCCTAGTGCAAGGCTAATTCTTCTTGTAACATTCCATCGCTCATGCCTTTTGCTGATCAGAATTATACGAACTAGCTTCCTGACCCCATTTCTTATGTGCAACATCAAGAGCTGACAAGAGCTCATTCTTCGAACGTCTCGATTGCTAGCCCCTGGACACGACACATCGGGGATCGAGGGGTACGTATACTCCATAGACTTGTCTTTGTTTGCAGTAGCAAGAGAAAAAAGAAAAAAATAACATAAACCCAAACATAATCTCTGAACGACAAACGAGGCAGGTACGGTTCGCCGTTGCAACGCTCCATCGGCTGGATCTACCTTTTTCTTTTGTCACACCATGCATGCCTTTCACCTACCACAGTCTCGATTGATGATGCCGTAGTCGCACCGGTTGTTTCGGAGGGCCTTTCCTGCGAGGGGCAACAGTCCGCGATACCAAGCCCAGAGTTTTCCCTTTTATTCTGCTTCTCTTTTTTTTCCCTCCATGTCTTTCAGCTCAGCATTGCGTGCAGATTGATGTGGCGACTGTTGGCGAGGTTTGCCGTACATATCGATGCAAACGGATCTGGGAAAACGTAGCCGAGGGGACTTTGTTTCACAAAGCCAAGGCTGCATGTGTTTTTTTTTCAAAAAGAAAAAAAAGGAAAGAAAGAGATAAACCAAAATGACAAGAGCGCGGGTTCCTGAGTCGTTATATGTCCTTCCGCCCTTTTTTTCCCTCGCTGTCTAGCCAGATAGAGCTACTGCTTTGATCCGGTTTTCCACGCTATCGGTCATCCCCACAATCACTCGCCGCAAAATGTCTTGACGGTTTGTCTTGAACACTGTGGCTTGGGCTCACTTGTTTGCTCCCTCTGTCTTTCTACCACGTCACCGATGTTTGTCTGCAGACCGGGGGAGGGGGGGGGGGGTCTCCTCCACCACTTCCCCCCGCCAATTGACATACCGTACCAGTGACTGGGTTATGTCTCGAGTGCTAGAGACAAATCATCGTTATGATGTGTCGTGACTAATCCGCATCTTGACCATACTGGGTCTCTAGCGATCGCGCCAATGTAAAGTAGGTACACACGTGCAGAGACAGCACCAGCTGCTCTCGGGACAGAACGGCTACAGTGGGATGGCGACTGCAGCAACTCTCGCTCTGGACAAGATGGATTTTATTGTTTCTCGGTTCTTTTTTTGCATCTTCACAATCCGAAAACCCCGGTCGAACATGCGGCTCGGAATCCTGCAGAGAACTCTCCCCCTCCAAGCCTCCGACTCTGCATTAGACTTGACCAAAAACAGGCCTGCGCGGCCCCGGATACCAACCAGGCCACTACCAGCATGCCTTGCGGGTGGTCGAACGTGCAGGTTAGCTGCAGCTGTACCTCTCCATTCTTAGCTTTCTGAATCGGTTCTTTGCTGCGACTGGTTTTGCCTTTGTTCATGCTT
>NC_043744.1:2018150-2019365 GCF_004337985.1 Pyricularia pennisetigena
AAAAAAAAAAAAAAACACAATAACATAACAAATTTGAAGCCTGTTTGCCCCCAGAATCAACTCTTTTCTGAGTTGCATGGACTAGTTGACTTTATCAGTGACGACCTGCTTCATCAGCTCCCGGTTATCACTGTAGTCAATGTTGACGTCGACTATCGAGAGCCCGTCCCAGGCAATAGCCTCTTTCAGTGTAGCCTCTAGCTGGCTGGGGTTGTCGATGCGGAACCCCTTGGCGCCATACGCCTCGGCCCTGTGGAAACGACCGTGTCAGTAACGAGAAATAGAATACGGCTGTTTGGTATTTGGTGGGTCTTCACAGCTTACAGCTTCACGAAATCAACGTTTCCGAGCCCGGTGCCCGAAGTGCGGCCATATTTGATCTGCTCTTGGAAACCGACCATGTCGTAACTTTGGTCGTTCCAGATTATGTGGCAGATGTTGGCCTTGACTGCGACGGCCGTGGCGCATTCCGCCATTGAAAACTGAAAGCCTCCATCTCCACTGATGGAAATGACCTTGGACGAGCACGGAGGGTCTTGTGCAAGCGACGCCCCGATGGCCCAAGGCAGCGCCACCCCCAGAGTTTGCTGCGCGTTGGACACCAGGAACGTCTTGGGGACGTAAGAGTAGAAGAAGCGGCAGAAGTAAATGTAGACGGAGCCGACATCGCAGGATATGGTCGGTGTCTGGTTAAAAGACTCTACTTGCTGCTGAAGGACCTTGATAAAGTGCAGGGGATGCACCTTCCCAGTGTCCGGGCACGGCGAGGGGCACGCCTTGGGGCCAGTCTCCCAGGCATGTAGTGCGCCAAAGAGCTTCTTGGCAACGACTGTCTCGTGAGGACGGGTCACGGTCTGCAGACGAGTGTTGAGCACAGCCAAATTATCAGAAAGCGACCCGATCAGCTCCAGGCTCGGCTCGTAGTGCGCCCCAAAGGTTGCCCTGTGGTAATCCATGTGGATGATATCGACCTCGCGCTCTCCGGGGTTCCACGACTCGGCATCGTACTCTATTTCGTCGTACCCTATTGTAATGACAAGGTCTGCATGGCTGAGAAGTTCATCGCCCGGCTGGTTCCTCCATAGACCTATACGGCCAAAGAACAGATGTGCCAGATCCCGGGAGATGGCACCAGCGGCCTATGAAAATCAGGCTCACTTAGTCGTCCGACAAGCAAAACAGCCGGTTGTCAAGCCCGACATAAAGGTTTGGGGG